>NW_004955461.1:5531050-5739333 GCF_000276665.1 Chinchilla lanigera
TTTCTTTCTTTCTTTCTTTCTTTCTTTCTTTCTTTCTTTCTTTCTTTCTTTTTCTTTCTTTCTTCTTTCTTTCTTTTTTCTTTCTTTCTTTCTTTCTTTCTTTCTTTCTTTCTTTCTTTCTTTCTTTCTTTCTTTCTTTCTTCTTTCTTTCTTTCTTTCTTTCTTTCTTTCTTTCTCTCTCTCTCTCTTTCTTTCTTTCTTTCTTTCTTTCTTTTTCTTTCTTTCTTCTTTCTTTCTTTCTTCCTTTCTTCCTTTCTTTCTTTCTTTCTCTCTCTCTCTTTTTCTTTCTTTCTTTCTTTCTCTCTCTCTCTCTCTTTCTTTCTTTCTTTCTTTCTTTCTTTCTTTCTCTCTTTCTTTCTTTCATTTTGTGTTTTGAGACAGGGTCTTGCTATTGAGCCTAGGCTGGCCCTGAATTTGTAATCCTCCTGCTTCAGCCTCCTGAGTGCTAGGATTACAGGCATGCACCACCACACCCAGGTATAATAGGTAGTCTCTATTAGGAATTGATTTCACTAAGAATCACAACTTGATGCAAACAGTTAATAGTTCTTTACTGCAAATAACAGGGGAAGACTTACAGGCCGTTTTAAAACAGGAGAAAGTGCTATATGGTCATATATAGCTGGAAAAACATGTTCTATTACCTGCTGTCCATGGTAGAATACAGCCAGGAGGAACATGGCCATCAGTAGTAGAGATGCTTCTTTTGTCCCCAGGAAATCTCTGTGGGAAGAAGAAAGGTAAATGGTGGCATGATTATGAATGAGGAGACTGAGGCTCAGGAAGGAGCAGGATAAGAAGAAAGAAAAGTATTTTCTGAGCACCTCCCTTGTGATGGGATGATCTGGGGATATACACATGGGCTAATTCAGAAATTAGATGATCACTAAGTGTGTGAGGTCACCCAGGACCTATTTGATAAAAGGGATTCAAGTTCCTAGAGTCCAGTGTCTAAACAATGTGCTCACATTAACAATATCTTGTATTTACGAACAATTTTTCAAGATTTCAAGGTGCTTTTATATTTTTTCATCACAAAAACCCATGTGAAGACGAGAATCTTTTTCTGCCCACACATTTTAGATATTATGCTATCTAAGAGACGAGCATGTCATGCTTGCTATGTGGCAGTCTTTATTATAAGTGCTTTCATGTTTAGATTCCTATATTAAATCTATGATTTGAATGCTGTTTTAATTCTTACATTAATTCTTTGAATCCTTATATCAGTTTTGCTGAGTTGAGGGCTGTTATTATAGCCATTTTAACTCTTCTATCTTTTAATAAAGGTTTTGTTCCCTTTGTACCATCTCATCCAGGAGTGAACCTTCCATACTTATAATCCAGGCAGGTCACACACTGTCTTGTCACTAATGTAGGCTGCCCTGGGCTCTCTAGGAGACCAAGCTGGAAGGTCAATGGCAAGGGTAACACTGGTATGAGCTCTGCTGTGATGGGGATTCAGAAGAAGGTCAGGGAGTGCCTTGTGTGATTTTAAATTCATTTTTGCCTCCATTTTGGTCTAGCATGAAGCCTTCTAAGAATGTTTTAGCCCTGGAGGCACCAGTCCACAGGAAGTAGTATTGGACGTTGAAGGTAAACATGACTGAGGTATGGAAATAGAGTGTCCCGCTGATGCACTTACTCTGACTGCCATGGTTTGGAGCTAAAATGTCCCCCAAAGTCTCATGTGTTTGAAAGGTGACTAGATGATGGGGGAGCTACAGCTGAGTTGCTGTTAGGAGGGGTCTGGTTGGAGGTGGCTCAGTGGGGGCGTGACCCGGCTGCAGCTCTTCCTCACTCTCTCGCCTTTTTGGCTGCCACAGGTTGAGCGTGTTTCCCTCTGCCATGCCCCTTTGCCATCCTACCTCTGTCTTGGAGACTGCCGACCACAGGCTGGAACTTGTGAAACTGCAAGCCAAAAAACCCCAGTTCTTCTTTCAATCATGGGTGTTGGGTATTTTGTCCCAGTAACAGAAAAATGGCTAGCATACAGGCTAAAGAAGAAAACCCCAAAGGACCAATGTTCAGGTACAAATTATCTTTCTGCATGTTGTGATGTGCTAAGGCAAATCATCAAGGACTGTACATCACCAAGTGTTGTACATCACCATGTTGTAGTTCCACCAGATCACTCTTCCTCAGATAATGCTTCTCACCAATGTCACTTAGCTGCTTGATCCAGAAACAAGCTGGGAGTCAGTTCTCAGTATAACCCACACCAATCCATAGCCAATTCCTGTCCCCTCCATGAAGGAAATACATCTCCACTACACCTAAGGCTCCCACATGTACATCCACCACCCAACAGCCAATCCAATCTCCAAGCTTACTCACGTTGGCCTCCACGTCTATTTTCTACAGTTACCAGAAGGTATTTTGCACTAAAACCCAACCATGCCTCTCCCTTTTTTAATGTCCTCCCAACCACAGTCGCACACATGCTCAGAAGTGACTCTGATCCCGCCTAAACACGCAAGGGGTGTGACAGATAAGTTGTAGCATCTGGAGGGTGGAGCAGAATGAGCCTCAGTCTGGATGGAAACTGGCAACCTCATACCTTCTTCCTTCTTTGTTATTGCTGGACATCAGTTGGTGCACCACAGGGTCAGGGAAGTGTGGCCTGAAGTCCACTGCCAACACTATCTTCTTATCTGGCTTTATGCTAAAAAACACCAAACTTACGCTGGCCCAGGCCTGGTTTAATTCACCAGGGTAGGACAGGGATATAGGAATGGCAATGTGCACTCTGGTGGGGAGGTGTTGCATATATGGAGACCAAGAAGACCAAAGAACTCTGGGGCTAGACCAAGATTCTAGTCTGTGAATTCCTAGTTCTATCTGCTCTTCTTTGGAGATAAGATGCTAATAACAGATGAGGCTCATTTATACATTTCTTATCTACAGTCCCAGAGAAGCACATAATTATTGAGAATCTACTACAGGATACAGTGTAGAAAAAGGAACATTATCTCTGGCCTCAAAATAGCTTGGAAAGAGAACAAATCAAAAATACAGATAATATTACAATATGATAGACTCCAGGGAATGAATATATCCTTGCTGCCATGGAAGTACATAGGGAGAAAAAATAATTCAGTCTGGTTGTTCAGAGAATGCTTCAAAGAAGATCAGACATCAGAAAGGAAAAGGTAGGATGGGTTCTATAGGTACAAGACACATATCTTTCTTAGCTGATTTATAAATCTGTAGTGTAGGGATAATCAGTAAATATTATGTATAATGCTTGAAGTTGCATGAAGACTCAGTAGGAAAGAATATTCAAATCTGTTACAAGTGTCCAATAGGAGTGCTGAAATCACAGGGTTACACTGTGACACACACATTGTCATCCCTTCATTTTAGGAATGAGGATTCATTCCCTCATTCATTTATTCACCTGGTGTTTGTTTTGTGGGGTTAGGTACCTTTGAATATTATTCTTTCCTTCCTTTCTGTCACTTAATTCTCTAGACCCTAGTGTATGTGGACTTCTAGAAAACTGATTGGAGACATGAACTTTGAGTTAATGATTAACAATTAATATAGACCCAGGTTCCAGTCTCAGCTCTGTTACTGATTAGTTTGATCTTGAACAAGTCACTTGTATCTTTCAGCCTCAGTTTATCCATTTGTGAATGATAGTAATGGAATTTATTTATATAATCTTGAGGCTTGAGTGAACCAATTATGGTAGTGTGCTTGGCATGGTGCTTGGTCCATGTCTTCTGATCATCACTCTGTGACGTACCCAGCATAGGATCTTGTTAATGGTGGTGGTACTTTAACAACCCTTTGTTCACAGTGCTTAGTTTGTATGGGGAATATTCTATGTTCGATGCCTTGTGAATCTGTGAATCTGTTTCCAACTCCTGTTCTGCCTGGCACTTTTGGTATCCTTTACTTTAGGATTCAAGAAACATTTTAAATCTAGGAATGGATCATTTGAAACCCATTTTCAAGTGAAAACACAAATGCTTCTTGATAATTTTCAAAGCAGTGATTAGCCAAAAATAGAAAACTACACCAAACTTGGAAAAGTAAAAGAAAATAATGAGCAATCTTTGTGTTGAACTCAAATTGTATTTCAAATGAAAAAAATCCTGAGTATAGACTACAGAATGTGTATAATAAGACAGTGAGGCTGAGAAATTAGAAAAGAATTGTGATTTGGATTTGGAAGGTATTTTAATAGCCTCTATGATTCTTTGAATAAATTTCAAAGAGAGCCAACTGATGAAATTTATACAGTCTTATAATATTTTGCTTGATATTGGGTATAAGGACTTAAAACTGATGATATTTTGCCCTGAAATCAATGAAGTAATACTATCATCTTCCTATGTTAACAGAAAAGGACATTGTTAATTGAAAACACATACAGAATAATGAAGTTTTAAGAGCTACAATAATCTTTAAAGATCATCTTACCTGATATATCATAAAATTAGCATTCAATTTGCATATTTTGTTAGAGAAGTATTTATGCTAATTGTAGTGAATTTAAAAATGAAAAAAAAATGAATAAGAAAATAAAATTTCCTTAACCTTAGCACCCAGAGAAAATAATTATTAAAATTCTGAGGTCAACTGAATGTCATTTTCTTTTCTCTCATGCAAAAATATATTTAAAAATTTAGGAATGTGTTGATCATACTATTTTCTAAGCTTCTTTTGCACTTAGTATATGTTTGAAAATAATTCTGTGTAATATAAATACTTCACAATGTACATTTGGTAGATCCATTCTATTCTGTACTATGTGTAGCATACATAACATAATATTTCTCATGAGCCTTTTATTCCAGTTAGGAGACTGATGCCTAGAGAGAAGAAGTCACATACTCAAGGTTACACAGCTCCTTTGTGTCACTGCCAGGATGAGAACAAGAACCTAAGGTGCCACATTCAGAGCTTTCACTATGACGAATTTCAGTAAATTTTTTAGTTCAGTTACTAGATTTTATTTGCCTCCATGAACCCATATTAAAGCATCCCATTTAAATTTCTTTTCCTCTGGTTCCCTGCTAATGATATACATTCATTAAGTGCTTATTTTATGTTATATCTGTAATAGCACATTTACATAGACTGCCTATTTTGTCATATCAACAATTCTACTCTAGTAAAGAAGAAACTGACACTTGGATGGGAAGTAATTTATTCCACTTCACAGAGGTAGTGGATGACAATACCTGGCTACCATACAGATCTCAGGGAGCTTTTTCAGTAGCTACAATATCTTTTTATAATAGTATATATGATAATTGCTTCCCCTAAACTCTTAAAATGTGTGGTGATGTCTCATTCATCTGTGAATTTTCAGGACCTAGGCAAACACCACAGCAGAGGATGCAATCTTTGTTGGATAGAGAGATGAATGATTGGGTGAAGGTTATGCGATGCTGACTGAATGCTGTTTGATTTTTGGGCTTACCTCTGGGCTGTTTGAAGCTCATTTCTATTACGCTCTCTCATGTTGATGAAAGCAAGAGCTAGAATTGATTCCATAATTTGTGTGGCCAAGAGCAAACAGAAATGCAGGGAGCTTCTTCAAAAATACCAAGACTTGCAGCAGATCATTAAGCAAGCACAGGTCCCTTCTGCGTGCAAATGAGGATCAAACTCATCATGACTTAGCTCAGAAAAACTCTATTGTGCCACACAGCTTCTAGATTCTGCCAGTGACAACGTTCTTTGGTTCCCGTCAAATGCTTTCTATGTGGATTTTTTTCTTCACTTTATCATTTCAACTCATTCTTACAGGTAAGAGCCTCATGTGGTAGAATATTTTATGTCTGCAGTACGTTCAGTACCTAGCACTATTGATACAGTCTCGCTCAGATGATTTTGATAATCATGGCCTCTTTGTAGCTTGGAGATCCCTGAGATGTCCCTTACTCATCCTGTTCAGCCTCCAGATAGCAGAAAAAGGAATGGGCAGAGTCAGAAAGGAAGCATCTGGTTATTCGTGCATGGGAGATGAGACAGGGTGAAGGATAGCTGCACATAAAAATGAAAAACAGATTGTACCTCTTGCCTTTGTAAGCATTGTTTTGTGACAATAAGTGCAGGGTAGATCATGTTGAGTTGAAATAAATGTCCGAAAGGTTTTGCCAGAAGCAGAAGCATAGCATGAATACTATCATTTCTACTTTCAAACTTCTGTGTAGGTACTAGAGAGAGATCTTTCCCTAGAGCTGTCAGTTACAATGTGGGCCAGTTATTTCTAGAACCAGACTGGCTGATGCTCTTGGTAAACTTACTGTGTTGCCTTTCTAAATTAACAACATGGCCACTGACGGGTAAAAGCTAGAGCCACAACTTGATCTAGGCTGTTGAATCTCTACTATAGCCATGAATGGGGTCCAATATTTTTGCCTATATTTTAAAAAACCAATAAGAAAGAGGGGATGCAGAAATAGTGTTCTCTGACTATCAGTTAAGATTTCAGATAATAAAGACTATGAAAGGATAAAGGTATCAAACACTTTGGATAAAGTTCAAAAGCTTGGCTGAATGGAATTGCACTGTGTAAAGTGTGATACTTGAGTCCAAAATAAACTGTCCTTATGGGATGGGGAGCTTATGGTTTAAGGAGAACAGTGACAAAAATGTAGAGGTTTGAGATGCAAGTTTCCCTATTGTGAATCAATAGTGCTACATAATTCCAAATGAACTAACACTCCTCTCAGGTACTCATTCATTTAATATTTCATTCTACAAATATTTAATCAGACATCCACTGCCAGGTACTCTTAAGTTCTAAAAACATGAACATGAGTAATCTTTGTCCTTAAAAGCTCTTGCATTAGTGGACAAGGAAGACATGAAAATTAATGGCTGTGGCATAAAGAGGTAAACACAATGATAAAAAGTTGTTCCCATGGATTAGAAATAAAGAATGATGACAGAGGGTTTCCTTTTGCTACAAGGAGCTGGTACTTTTATTGAGTCTTGAGAAAGATAGGTTGGGATTTGGAAAACGGACCCAGGAGGCTGGGGAGCATCCATGCAGAAGCTCACTTGGGAAGCTGCATGTGGTTTCTCATGGCTGGAGTACTGGCTACAAGTGGTGACCTGTGAAGCTGTAGGAGACAAGACTGAAGAAGTTACTGGGAACCACATGAAAGAGGATGGAAATCCACAGTAAACCCAACTTTTAGCCCTTTAGAAGTAATAGGAAGCCCCTGAAGGGTTTTAAGAAGAAATATGAGTTCTGAGGTGGTTCTGAGGTGGATAAATTGACCACACATGCCTGCAGGTCAGTGCAGAGACAGCAGTGCTGAGGTGAAGATGAGGACCTTCAGCGAATAGTGGAATTTGGGCTTTGGGAAGGTCCTGTTTAATAACAAATGTTAGCATAAGTCAAGTGCTTACTGCAAGCCAGAGCCTGTGCTGTTTCCTTTGCTACATTTGATCTTTTTTTATATTCTGAGAGCATAGGAACTATTATTATTCCCACTTCACTGATAAGAAAAATACAGATTAGGGAAGTTAATCATTTTTACATAATTTGATCAAGAGCACATATCTGTTTTATGGGAGCGCTGAGATTTTAATGCAGGTGGTTTAAGTCCTAATCTTGTATAGAAGGATATGAGTCTGGAGCATCCTAATGGAGAAGGAGCTAGACTGTCCTGTCCAAGAGTCTTGGTGGTTTCCAACTTTGATAATTTATCTGCTTCTTTCAGATACCCAGAACCCAGCAACAACCAGAAAAAAATGGTCCTGAACTAGCATGAGCTCCTAAAGCATGGATTGAAGCCCATCAGCATAAGTAACCCGGGACTGCCAACTGGGTACACGGTGACATTGATCTGTTGCCTTGTAATATAGCTGAGGTGGAAGGCTGACTCAGCTCTTTGATTTGCTACTAAATCTGGTTGACAGCAGAGAATGAGACAGTACAACACTGGCCAATGATTGACCTTGATTTTCAGCAGCTATGAGCTTAAGATTGTCTTTAATTTTACAACTCTTACTTAACCATGTAAGTACAAACTTCTCCTGAATACCTCAAAACCAAATTCAGAATGAAGCTTCTCTCTTAAGAAAGAAGAGATAATAAAAATGAACATATATTGAATACCTACTATGTGCCACACACCCCAGAGCCTCACAGTAGATCTGGAATATTGCTATGGATTGAATTGTATCCCCCACAAATTCATACATTGGAGTTCTAGCACCCAATATAACTATATGTAGAGATAGGGTCTAAAAGGAGATACTCAAGGTTTTAAAAGCCCTAAAAATAGGAAAAAATAGGATGTCTAATCCAGTAGTGTTGGTGCCTTATACAAAGAGGAAGAGGCATGAGCCTTCTCCCTCCCTCTCTCTCTCTCTCTCATACAGATACACATACACACCTCTCTGTCTCTCTGTCTCTCTGTCTCTCTGTCTCTCTGTCTCTCTGTCTCTCTGTCTCTCTGTCTCTCTCTCTCTCTCTCACACACACACACACACACACACACACACACACACACACACACACAGAACCTATCAAGAAGGTGGCTGGGTACAAGTTAGACAGAAAGCCCTCACCAGAAACTCTGTACTCTAGAATATGCGTGTGGGACTACTCAGCATCCAGGACTATGAGAAATGAATTTCTGTTGTTTAAGCTACTCAGTCAGGTTTATGGTATTTTATTATGACAGCCCAAGCTGATTAATACAGAGGGAGGATATATCTTTCACTTCATATGTGAGCAAATTGATATTCAGAGACGAAAGTGACTTTCTAATGCAGCAGAGTCTGGATTTGAAGCAAAGTCCATGACTTATTGTAATTCTGTGTCTCATTCTGGAGCAATAAAGTTTAGATGATTTTATTTTTACAGGAAAGTTGACTTATTTTATTCATACATCTATTTACTTTCTTTTTTGCTTATTTATGCATGGTCATGGGACATCTGTTGTTACTAACAATTTTACCGAATTTGGAACTCTTTTGACTTTCTTCAAACCCTAGCAACGTCGTGGGAAGTTCATTAGCATGATTTAAACAAGGCACATGCAGCATATATAAGGGTGGATTCTGGAGACAGAAAGACCCACATTTAAATCCAGATATGTTATTTACTGGCCACATACACCTGAGAAATTTTTGACCTCCCTTACCTACGTTCTTCAGAATGTTACTGTGAGAATCAAGTAGAGTAAAACATAAAATGTGAAACAAAAATGTATGATGCACATGTATAACAGACACATATGGTATATAGAAATTATGAGGAGCTATTGTGAATAATGCTGCAAAGAACATCAGAGACCAACTTAATTGTTTGTAGAAAAATAAGTGGATAAAAAAATGTGGCATGTATACCCAATGGAATACTATTTAGCCTCAAGAAAGGAGGAAAACTCCCCACTTACTACAACATACTTGTAGATGAAACTGAAAGATGGTTTATTAAGTGAAAGAAACTAGGTACTAAAAGTCAAATACTATATTTTTTCTTTATTTACATAATCTAACAATGTTGAACTTCTAGAAGCAGAGAGTACAGTTATGGTAACTTGGGTTTGGAACAAGTAAGAGAATGGAGAAATATTGGTCAAAGGATGCAAAATTTCTGTTAGGCAAGAGAAATAAGTTCAAGAGATCTTATATTACACTGTGATGACTATAGTTAACAACAATGCACTGTATATTTGAAAATCACTGAGAGGAGGCAGGAAGATCGCCATGAATTTGAGGACAAGCTGGGCTGCATAGTGAGTTCAAGGCCAGCCTGAGCTGCAGAGTGAAATCTTGTCTCAAACACAGCCCCCCCAAAAACCAAAAAATCAAAAAATTGCTGAGAGTAAATTTTAAGTTCTATCCCATAAAATGTGTTTGTCAGGCAATACATATATTAATTAGCTTCATGCAGTCATTGCACATTATTTATAAAAATTATGTACACCATACATGTATAAAATTTTTATCAATTAAAAACAAAAAGAATTCTGAATTTGTTAAGAAAAATGTGAACAATCAAAAAGAACATCGGGTAAAAGATATGACCTAGCAGTTCAGGTAAGAAGAAACCCAAAAGCACAATAAGTAAACAAAAAAATGCAGAAACTTAACTCATCATTGGGAAATAGAAACGAAAACAGTGACAAAAAATGTGTTCTCATCAATTCAGCAAGACTTAGGTCTAACAGTAGTGTAGGCGAGAATGAGAGGCAACAGGACCCCTGTGTAGAAGAGGAAAATTGTTTCCATCGTATTGGAGAGCAGTTTGTCATGTCATGCTTTTTAAAGTGGCCAGTGCAGGTAGTCTGCAATCCAGCAAGTGTGGTTTTCTATAAAGACCCAGGAGACATGTTCAGTGATGGTTACTGAAGCAATTTTTATCATAGGAAAACTAGAAACAGCACATGTATCCATTAATAGGTCAAAAGAGACAATATGTTTTGGTATGCTCTTATAGTATGTATAGAGCACAGCCAAAATGAATTAGATCTATAGATGTCTACCTAGATGGCCCCTGTTCCAAAAAATACAATATTGTATGGCAAATACAATATTACATAAATGACTTGTAGATATAGACATAGCAAATATATAGACTAAAAGTCACACATGGAAAGGACATATATTAAGTGTATTAGGAGTTAGCTTTTGAGAAAAGAGAGATTAACACTAGGGAAGAGAAATTTTAATAATTCTGAAATACTTTATTCTGCTATAAATGGAGAAGGAAATGTGACTAATTGTTGGTATTGTTCATTTCCAGGTGTTGGTTCATACATATTGATAATAGGTTCAGGCATGTTTTCTGAGGCTTCTTGATTATCGTGCTATTATCTTTCTCTCAGACTGTTGATCACTTATCCTGACCTCAGCTACACCTGTGTGGTTCTGTACTAGAGTCCATTCAGTCCAGAGTGCAATATCTGGCTCCTCTCACTACAGTACCTCCTATATGAGGTGTGGCTTCCCTGCTAGCTGTAAAATGGGCCAAGTAATGTCACGAGGAAGTGTATCCTGAGACTGAGCTGTGACCAAGGCAGAAAGTAGAGGGAGGCACCCAAATGACACATTCCTCTGCTTTGCTCAGTTTAGACACACTTTCCCCTGCATTACAGGCTGCCCAAAGACACGTCAGCTGTCTGAGTGTTGGGTCTTCCAAGACACCACTGAATCTCTTCACAATTTATGCTGCAGGCATAATCTGACAAGAGCTTATTACATTTTCCTCCCACCCTCTTCTTTCTTAGTTCTTCCCCTGACCTTTTCTGCCCTGGGGATGCATCAGTGTGTATGAAGCCTTGCCTCAGGTTCCTTTCTCTGAGGAATCTAGGCTAACACTGCTTTTTGTACTTTTGTATATTTTAGAACTAACATAATGCAAGCAGCACATGTGCTCAGTCCATAGCATAATAGCCAAATTTAAAATTAGGCCCTGCTAGTCTTAAAGCTGGTAAAGGAGAAATCATAAATTTGTAGGTTTGAAGGTGACCTAATCTACTATTTAGGTGCCATTTAGTCTAAATTTTAAATAATTAATTAGTCTATAATTCATCTAAATCAATAGTTCCGAATCTTTCTTTCTTTTTTTTTTTTTTTTCAGTATGGGGAATTGAACTCATGACCTTGCTCTTGCCAAGCAGGCGCTGTGCCACTGAGCTAAATCCCCAGCTCCTGTCCCCAAACTTTTTGGTGCCAGGGACTGGTTATGGAAGACAATTTTCCCACAGTGGGGGAGGGGGTTGGTTTTAGGATTAGATTTTCATAATAAGCAGCATGCAATCTAGATCTGTCCTATGTGTAGTTTTACAGTAGTGTTTGCACACCTATGAGAATCTAATGCTGCTGCTAATCTGACAGGAGGCTGGAGCTCAGGTGACAAAGCCAGCAGTGGGGAATGGTTGTGAATACAATGAATCTTTTGCTTCTGGCCAGCTGCTCACCTCCTGTTGTTTGACTCCTTGCTCCTAATAGGCCAGGGACTGATTCTGGTCCATGGCCCAGGTGTTGGGCAACTCTGATCTAAATGATACAACTGAAAAGCAAGCGTTTTGCCTAGATTTGGAAACTAGAGAATCTCTGGGATGAGGTATAAGTCAGGATCAGATCAGCCCCAGAGTTTCAATTATCCCACCTAACCTCTTCCCGAATGATTCCACTTTCCACTGGCAGTGTAACATTTTTGGGGCACACGGTGGTGGACACTTACTTGCCACTGTGGTTCATATTGTCATAACGTAGAAAGAGACCTGCGTAGATGGTCTCAGTCAGCAGAGCATAGATGGCAATCATAATCAGAAGCACAGCCAGCTTCAGGACAGAGTTCAGCCGGAGGAAAACCGCACAGGTCACCATGGCCAACACCCCGGTGAAGACAAAGTACTGCAAACAGAGAATGGGAGTGGTCAGGTTCCCCAGGAGTGTCAGAGGTTCCCTCTCCCAGTCAGGAACACCCACAGGCCTCTTACACAGGCATTTGCTGAGCATTTCCACTTAGAGGTCTCAGGACCTCCTGAATTCAATGGGTCCTGAATTGCACTTTTGTTTTTTTTTTTACCCCCAAACTTATGTTCCCTACTTTTGTGAATGGCACCACCATTCACATTATCCTGCAAGCTACAAAATTCATTTTTGTTTTGTTTCACTTTCCTACCCTTGACAGTCTGGCCACCTTGTCTATAGGTTCTATTTCTCTAATAGATGAATATGTGGCCTTCATTCAGCTTTCTCCTACCCTATTTGTTCCAGCTTCCAGGGACAGCTGGGAAGTGTTTTCTGTTAGCTCTGTCTGCTCAGAGGTCCAAACCCCCAGCCACAGACACTGTTACATTCTACCTAATATTTCTGTAACAAGATCTAGTCACATCACTTCTTGACTTGAAGTCCTCTCAATGCTCTCTACACTGTCAAACTGTCCTTTATGAAGATACATCAGATTTCTGATCCCTCCCAGACCTTCCTCTCTTGCCTTCAGACTCTCATTGCTGAACTCTCATCTATGTGACTAAGCCTTACTTCTCTGACAAATAGCTCAGGTGTCCTATGCTCTGGGAAGCTGTCCTGGATATCTGCATGTTCTTCTGAATCCTACCTAATTCCCCTGGCATACACTGCAGAGAACAGCCTGCTATCTATCACCCTATATTCAAAGTAAAGGTCAAATTGCCAGTGTTGACTCCTTGAAGAGCTGGAACACTGGAGCAGTCTCCCAGTGTTAGTCTTCTCACTCATATTTCAGCTTCTATGGAAACCACCCCACCCCATTCCCTTTATAGAGTCATTCCAAGCTAACCCCCTGGATGATGGGTTCAGCTTGTGATCATCTAAGAGGAATACAGTGAATGGAACTCACATTAGTAAAGGCCAGTTTTGTGGCAATACTTTAACCCCAATGCCTCTATGCACCTTTCTTCTTGTAGTATTAGAAATCATTGCTCTTGATAAGAAGCATAATTGCTACTTTATGAGTTAAGAAATTTAGGCTCATAGAATTTAAACAAATTGTTCAACTAGAAAGCAACATATAGGTCACCTGGATATGATTAGTTTGTATAAATATGAGTCTAGTGGGATTACTGAGATTGATAATTTCTTTTTTTTTTGTTTTTTCTCCGGTACCGGGAACCGAACTCATGACCTTGTGCTTGCCAGGCAGGCGCTTTTGCCGCTGAGCTAAATCCCCAGCCCCTAGATTGATAATTTCTAAAACCCAACTGTTTGCCTTTCTGTCCTATTGCATGCAGAGGCAAGGGGTGATGGCTGAGAAGTTCTAAAAATTTCTGGGAAAATCATCCCTGAAGACACATTTCTAATTTCTTAAACTCTGCTGGCTCATTCATGATACTTTGCAACAAATATGGATATAGGCAAATATGGATAGTGCCCTGATTGCCAGCTGAGGACAAAGACCCTGTTCCCAGTGGTGCACAGGTAGTCTCAGAAATCAGTAAGGCACTGTCCCTGTCCTTTGGGAGCCTTGTGTCCAGTGCACCCTTTACTTTAGTGTCTTGTTTCCTAATAAATTCAGTTATGTCCTTGTACAAATGGGATGATAAGCCTTCTTTGGTTGTTGCTTATGATTTTCCCTTAGGCAGGATTTTGAAGTAATTCATCTTGATGCCTTTGTACAGAAAGCTGTATGTGAACTGACCAGGCAATAAGATATTTGTTTTTTTGAGACAGGGTCTTGCTGTGTAGTTCTGGGTGGCCTTGAATTCACTGTGTAGCCCAGGCTAGTCCTTGAACTCACAGTGATCCTCCTGCCTCAGTCTTTTGAGTGCTGGGATTACAGGTATGCACCAACACATCCAGCGAAGAAGTTCATTCTTCAGAGTTTATTTTCTCTATCCAGAGAAACTTCTAAGACCTTATATTTAAACAAAGACTAAAGGAAAGAGAAATAGGTGTGAGGGTTCCTGGCTCCTCACTGCCTGCATTATAATAAAGGGTTGTGCATGGTTTTATCAATACAAATTAAACCTGCATTAGATCAAATGTCATGGAAATAATTGTGCTCTTGGAGCAAAAATTATAGGGGCACATGAGTTGAATTTTTGAAAAAAATGTAATAAGCATTTAGTGAGTGCCTATTATAATAAACCATGTGATAGACCCTTGAAATTCCAAGAAGAATGAGAGACATCCCGGGACTAAAGGAAATTATGGTGAAAAAAAATGAAACAGATAAGAACAGGGCAGCAGTAGTCCACTGTGAGAGTGCCTTGCCAGCAATATGACCAGGCACAATGGGCAGGGACAAGCACATTCTTAGGGCCAAAGGCTTGTCTGGAGTAGATGAGGCTGAACTGGACTTTGAATGATGGAGAAGGCTTCACATGACAGAAAATGGGAAGACAGAATCCACAAATGCAAAGGTCTAAGGAGCAATGTGTCAGCAGAATTAATTTCTTGGGTTATAATGAGGAATCATGCAACTGATCATAAGGGGAGCTAGTAACACAGGCAGGCAGAAAAGTAGCAAATGTGTTGTCTTTTTTTTTTAAACCAAGCTTTCTGAGGGTATAATAGGCAAAGGGAAGTCTGTATTTATGCAATGAAATGATAGATATTTCCCTTTTAGTTCCCAGCATCCTCCATTCCATTTAAAGGATTCTCCTCACTATGGTTTAGCTAACCTTTCCCTTTAAAATGGAACCTTACACAGGTACTGAAAAACCACATGGTATCAAAGACAGCAAGGCCTAGGACAAAATCATGAGTATCTCCTCTGTCCCTGTACATTTTGAGTGAACAGTGGGGTGGGCCAAGGAAACAGGAGGAAAACAAAAAGCTAGAAGAATGTTTTTGTTTTTTTGTTTTTCTTCCTGGACCAGGAATTGAACTCACGACCTTGTGCTTGCCAGGCAGGTGCTGTGCCACTGAACTAAATCCCCAGCCCCTTGAGGAATGTTATAGCTCTGTGAATGCCTCTTTTCTAACTGGTCGGGATCTGTCAATTTCATGTTTCCTATAAAATGAGAAGATATTGTACCCAGTGATTCTAAAATTTCTGTTCTTTTATGTTACCCCAGGAAGATGGATGTGGTCTGTGGATGCACATGTATCATTATGCAGTTGAAGTTACAATGTAGAAGGGACCATGCAAACAGAACATAAAAAATAAAGGCAGAAGGTGCAAAGACAAAATATAAGAACTACTATGCTTAGGGGCTGTACACAAAGAGAAACAGGAATGTTAATATATTATTTTAATTAGAACTTGTTGGGGATGTGAAGGGGAGAATTAGAGGGCAGTAGCGAAAACACTTGTATCTCAAAGAATAAATAGTTCAGTGTACAGGATTTTCACGAGAGCACTGAAGTGACAACATAGCAACCGTTTTTTAAATAAACTGGAAAGCAGGGTGCAAAATTGCATCTATCATATATTTACAATGCAAAATATATGCACAGATACAGCATAGCTTTTGGGTGCACTACTTCCTTTTGTAAAGTTCTTTCATCTTGTTTTAAAACATAGAATTTCAGCTGAGGCAGTTGTTTAATGCCCATTTTGTACTGAGTTCTTGTACTCCTGAGACCTCTGCATCCAACACCTCTGTATCCTCAGTAGCAGGGATGGTGAACCTTTTAGGGACTTCAATAATAAAAAACAGCCTGCCGGGGCACACACGTGTCAAAGGTTTGCCACGACTGCTGTATAGTAATAAGGTTCCCTGCTTCTTCTTGCATCTTTTAAGGATAAGATAATGCCCAGAATTATATGAGAAACTTTAGGTACTTAATCTTTGGTGGAGGAAGCAATCTGTGCATTACCTTTGCACTGGGAAAGGGAGGAAGGGACTCAAAAATAACACACCCTTTAGAGCATTAAAAAATGTTGATGCTGCAATGAGCACTGGCATTTTGGTACGTAAGTTAGACAAAAGAGGAAAAGGCATTTCTAAAGGTGTGAAAAATTGGGAATGGACAATGGATAAATGTGGAGGACATGGTGTGGGTCAGACCAGATCCTTATGCTACATGAACCCTAGGTAAGATGCGTGCATGACCAACCTGGGGGGATAACTGTGAATCAGGGCAAGTTAAGGGAGGGTAGATATAACAGTTACAGCCAAACATTTATTGGGTAAATAACCTGTGCAAAGTATTCTATGAATGATCTTAGGTGCTTCATCTTATTTAATTCTTAAATGTCCCCAGGATAGACTCTCACCTTATTTCTATTTTCCAGAGGAGGAAAGCACATACAGAACTTTTCTGCTTCTGAATTCTCAAGGCTTTCTACTCTCAGGTGACAGACTAGTTTGGGAAATCACAAGTAAACCAAATTTTCCAAGTCTGACAAAATCAGAATCCCATGACAAAATAAGGTACTAAGAGAAGTAATGCCTGCTTTAAAAAAAGCCACAAAACAAGTACTTTACACACCGAGCCATCCATTTGTTTATCTACAATTGTCAACTGAGGATCTATTATGCTCCAAAGTACTGCACCAGGCTGAGGGACACCATGCTGATGTTGGAACATCGTCATACTGAGACATAGATTACCCTGGCACTGTGCGCATGGTTTCTTACAAGAGAGGGAGGAGAAGAATTTTACACAATGATAACCAAAAAGGAATCGAGCATCTACTCACAGAAGTTACACATAGACTAGATTCTGTGTCCATTTGGTTGCTGCTAAAACATCACGGCATTATAAACTCACGACAAGGAAAGAAATCAAGCAGAACATTTTTAAAACTCAGTGTGGCCCAGAGCAATGATCCAAAGTTGTCAGTGAACTCACACACGACCTCGTCCCTCACAGTCACAGCTGTTGATGTGAGCAGCACAGTGAAATGTGCCCAGGTGGAAGACAGAGCTGCTCTCCTTGTCCCCGGTTCAGCCTGAGGTCCTGACAGGCTCAGGGAATGAGGGTGTCACCATCCTGGGTGCAAGTGGAGAACACTGGTCTGACTGTCTAAGCTGTTTTTCAGACTGGGTCAGGTAGGGGAAAAAGCTTTTGTTTATGTTTGGTGCTCTGGTATAATCTTAAGATGTGTTTGTCTACTCTGAATTCTAGTTTCCATGGTTGTCTTTTTAAAGCCTTCTGCACTTCTGATCCTTATTTTTTAGTATATAACATATTTTTCCTGCTCTACTTACTTTTAAGATTTTTTGTCTTTATGACTTGTTTTGAACAATTTGATTATGGAGTGTGTGTGTGTCTCTGTGTGTGTTCAGTGTTTCTTGTGCTGGGGATTTACTGAAATTTCTGAACATGGGAGCTTATAGTTTTCATTGAATTTGGAAAAACATTGGCATTATATCTTTAAATGTTTTAATTTTAATTTTTATTCATACGTGCTTGAAGTACATAATGATCGCATTCCTCACGGGGAATTGGTACATGCACACAACACATCTTAATTTTTTCTTTCATCCTTTTTCCTTTTTCTCCCTCCCATTTCCCTCCATCTCTTGGTCCCCTCTCTTTTGCAAAAGATTTATTATCTATTTTTTATTTGCTTTTTCATTTTTTATACTTTTATCTACCTCTTTCTTATTTTTGGAATTGGAGGACAACCTTAATTTTATATATATATGTATAAAAACATATAAGTATATATAAATATAAGATATAAAATATAAATGATAAATATAAAGTATAAAAATATTTATAATGCTCCCATAAGTTTTTTTTTTTTTTGGTTTTTTTTCTCCGGTACCGGGAACCAAACTCACGACCTTGCGCTTGCCAGGCAGGCGCTTTTGCTGCTGAGCTAAATCCCCAGCCCCTAAATTTTCTTTTAGTGTCATTTTCATCTCTCACATTATCATAGTCTTTGCTTCTCCATATTCAGTCTGGATTTTTTATATATATCCTGTGTTTCTTAAGTTTCTGGCAGCTGGAATACAGTTATGATATTACTTTACTGTCTGTGTTTTTTAATTATAACATACATAGCCAGTTCTGAGTTGGCTTCCACTGACCCACTTTTTTCCTTTCGTTATCAGTCACATTTTTCTCCTTTTTAATGCTGGAGGATCTTTGACTGGATGCCAGCCATCATGACTTTACCATGTTAAATAGTTTTTATAATCTTACACATATTTTTGAAATTCATCTGGGACACAAGGAAATTGTGTAGAACAGTTTGATCTTTTTCTGTTTTGCTTTTATACTTCTGAAAGGAAGAAGTAGAGCAGATCCTTCTGATTGCCAAGGCCCCCATACCTTGTGACATTTTGGGTCTGGCTGGTGGGAGCAAACACTATTCCAGTCTGATGAGTTCTAGGCACTGATCCTTTCAGCTGGTTCTTTCTGAGCATCAGTTTGCTTCTTCATGTGTTTGTAGTGAGCAGACCCTCTGCAGGTCTCTGAGTTTCTCCCCATGTCATTCTACCCTCTCTAGCAGAGTGTTCTGTAAGCTCTGGCCACATTTGTTTCCCAGACTTGCAGCTGTGTACAGCCAGATCAGGAGTCCCCTGGGATTCCTCTGGAGAGAGACACTGCCCTGAGCCACGGTCTGAACTCACTTAAGGCGACAATAAAGCTCAGGCAATTGCAAGGTTCTTTCATTTCCTTCCTGCTTTTCAGCAATCACTGTCTGTTATGGCTTGTATTTAGATGTTCCCCAAAAGCCTCATGTGCTCACAAGTGGGGCTTTTCAGGGGTGATTAGTCCACTGATAAGGTTATAGTCAAATGTGATGTTGGGAGTCATCTGGCATAAAGTATCTGCTCATGACCTGGTCAGAGGAGGTGGGTCATGGGGGCGGGTGGCCTTGAAGCGTCTCTCTGCTTCCCTCCTCCCTTGGTTACTCTCTGATTCCTGACCACCATGCCATAAGCAAACCTCCTCTGCCATGCCCCTCTGCTGTGCCACCCTGCCTTGGAGCCTACTGGCTGTGGATTGAAACCTCTACAAACTGAGCCAAAACAAACCTTTCCTCTGTTTAGTTGTGAGTGCAGGGTAGTGTGGTGAACCCATGGCACATGTGCCATAGAGGGCACTCAGAGCCCTCTCTGTCAGCACATTCCTAGCATTGCCTCAGCAGCCAAGCATCGGACATTCAGGTTTAATAGCAGTGTTGTCACTTTGTGATAAATGAGTTGGTTTGGGGTTGCAGTTTAGGCACTGGGTCTCTAAAAGTTTCATCATCACTGTTGTAGAGTATTGTGTCTCAGCAAAGAGGAAATTAATTGAGATACTATCCTTTATTGCCTGATGTGCAGTGTCTTGCAAACTATTGCTTCATATATTTTGTTTTAGTTTGCTTCAGGTGGGAAGGTGGATCTCACCCAGTTAGTCCCATGGAAAGATGCCATCTTTCTTTTTAATCATTGTTAAACACACTTTGGGCCCTGTCTTGTACAGAGCCTTTGAGTAATTTTGAGTAGCTAGACAATAATATTTTCCTTCTTTAAAGGAAATTATAAGTTGGAGGTGGGAGAAGAATGTCCTAGCTAGACAGGATAGGGTGCATATACTGCGATGATACTGTAAGGGTGTCTGAGAGGCAGGAAGGAGCTGGGTCTGCCAACATGCACTATGCAAAAGCCTTGAAGGTTGAGTAGGACCTGAATAAGTGGGGACAGAAGGGATGCCAGGATGTGGGACATAGACAATCACATCTCTGTGGAAGACTGAGTTCACCTCACAACCACAGCCAGTTCTGGCCGCTTACAAACATAGCAAGCTGTCCACTCAAATGTGCCACAGTCTGTAATAAAGGGGCTTGATTCTAAAATGAGGGTCTTCCTAGAAAGCCCTTTGACAACCACATTCAGATGTCAGAGGTAACAACACTGTGGGGTTTTGCCTGGAATTTGCGTTTATTTTACAAACTACTGTCCTTTTCTTCCCTTAGACTGCTTCTCAAATCATTGCTGGAGTATGACTTTCTTCACTCATTTCCTGAAACTTCACTCTTTTTCAGAACCAATAAGCATCTGATCTGTAACTGAATTACACTTTGAACCAAAAATTGTAAGAGTTTATACCACATCACCCAGGTTGATAGCATCTTTTTGAAATGGATACGGTTTCTCCTGGGGGGAGGGAGAGATATTAGGCATACAGACAAAGAAACGTAGGCTCAGAGAGATGGAATAATTGACTTGGGGACACACACTTGTGAGTGACCGGCAGTTGGATCAAGCCTTTCAGAGGTGAGAATGTTTAATTCTTCTTACTGTGGCAAGCATGCCTAAGTAAGAAACATAGCCATACATATTGGGGTGGAAAATGTGGGTCAAATAATATGGTGGCTGTGGCTGGTCATTTGGTCTGTGACCATAGTTTGCTGATTCCTGAGCAAGAAGACTCCTTGGTTGTGGAAGAAAATAATACAATTTTAATTTATATATATTTTTATCTCACTTTAATTTCATCTGTATTTTTGAATGTTCTGTAATGTTTCGGGTATGTTAGCACAGTGTTACAGTTATGTTTCTCTATAACGTATATTCCAGCACGTGCTCAAAGTCATTTTAATAGGGCCTGGGGATATAGCTCTGCAGCACAAGCACCTGCCTAGCAAGTGCAAGGTTTCGAGTTT
The DNA here is from genome assembly GCF_000276665.1 of Chinchilla lanigera. Taxonomy (NCBI): domain Eukaryota; kingdom Metazoa; phylum Chordata; class Mammalia; order Rodentia; family Chinchillidae; genus Chinchilla; species Chinchilla lanigera. The sequence goes on from NW_004955461.1 coordinate 5,552,028, forward strand.
GATTACCAGTATCCCCCCCAAAAAATATCAAAATCATTTTACTGGAAACAATAAACCATGGTCAGTGATTTATTAACCATGGTTTAATGGATAGATTCTTTATGCCAGTTATGGTGCTAAATGATTGGTATGAATTGACTCATTTAATTCTCATAACTATTCAGTGAGGAGGGTTCTGGAAAGTTGTACATTTACATTTATTTTATGGATAAGGAAACTGAGGCACTCAAATGAAGCTGTTTGGTCAAAAGGTTACCCACCACTTCCCTAGAACTACAAATCCCTGAGTGCTATGTTTCCGAGGAAGGAAGCTCAGGAGTGGGGCCAGGGGCATACAGTGCTGATTTCGGGTAATATGCGGTACAGACCAAATAGGTCATGAACACCTGCTTCATGTCAGGTGTCCCCTTAGGGATGAAACATTTGCAACTCATCTAGGCAGGTGCCATGAGGACATTTTACTTAGCTCCACAATAACCATGCAGAGGAGGTATTCATTTTCTCATTTAATGGATGAGGAAACTTAAATTCAGAGACAGTAAGACCTGGCTCCATTGGAAGTGAAATCCCACTTTGCCTGTTTCCAACTATCCAAGACTTGGCCTATTCCCTGTCACCCCAAGTCCTCCAAACCAAGAGGATCCTATAGAGCTGGCTTCTCACATAGTCCACTAAATGGACAGGAAGTTCCAGAGCACATGAGCTCCCCTGTCCTGCCATGCACATCCCTAGGGAGAGCCTAGCTCCTCCTCTGGGGGTTGAGAACAGGAATAAGGCAGATAAGGTTTAAATTACAGTGCCAGATCATGATAGCAGAATTAAAAAGAGCAGGAAAGAAGGACAGAAAGGAGAATGGAAAGAAGTGAGGAAGAAACGAAGTCAGGCAGGAGCACTACTGTGCACTCAACAAATTACTTTCTGAGCTCTAGTTCCAGCATTTGTGATGTGGAGATAGCAGCAGAGTCTTCCCCATGCATTTGGAGGACTGAATGATGCTCTGCCTTTCAAGCAGCTGCTTCACATGGGTGGAGGGGGTGAGTCTGCCTCTCCTTTTCAGACCTATCCTCAGACCTAGCAGAGACTACAGCGCTCTTTCTCCTCCTCTTGTGCATCTGAAGGGTCTCTGAGTGTGGCAGTCTCTTAGAGACAAGTATGTTTAGAGTCCTTAGGGCGTGTGGTTGGCTAGAATCTGCTGGGAGCTCCAAGCTGTTCTTCCAGACTCAGAACTCCTCAGCCAACATGTGAAGTTCTGGGTCATGGCTCACAGAGCCCTTAGACTGATTCAAAGCCCAGAGGTAGATCAGTGCCTCTGTAGCTGAGAGAGGATCCAACAGACATTGTGATGATGGGTGTTCTGGTGGGATGACTCTTGATCTGGTGATGCTCCAGGAACTCTCTCTACCACTTTGATCTAATGTTATTTGTGGTTTTCTACCTTTGTGTCTTTCCTTTCCTTTCTCTTCCTCTTCTCTTTTCCTTTCTTCTTTCCTTTCTCCCTCCCTTCCTCCCCTCTTTTTTCAATGCAGCAAATGCTGTCTGCACAATGACTTTTCCTGATAATGGACACATGGCAAGTGCTGCTGCAGGATTTTGTAGGTGATGAAAGGGAAAATGACTAGAGGATGAAGACATAAGGGAAAGAGAAAAATGGATAGAAAACATAGTGAAGAAAGTAGAAAAAGAGGAGGAGGAAAAAGGCAGAATGAAATGATGAAAGAGTGGAGATGGGACAGAGGCAGAAGATGGAGCAGGAGATGTAAAGGAAAAGGATGGTCAGAAAAGAGGAAAGAGAAGAAAGGAAGGAGGAGGAGGAATAAGAGGGAAAATGGGCCCCTGGATTATTTTCTAAAACCCTTTAGCCAGTCCTGTTTATTTGGAGCTGGTGGAGATATCTACGTCCAACTCTCACCAAGGGGAGCTTATAAATAAATACCTCTGGGTAGGAGCAGATATCTGTAAACACAGCTGAGGAATTGAAAGTCAGGTTCTTCAAGGGTATCGACTTGTCAAAATCACACCACAGCTGCGAATTAAAAAAAAAGAAAGAACAACAACAAAAAACAAAAAAGACACAGGAACAACAAAGTCAGTGTGAGTGCTGGAAATGGAGCGGTGCACTATCAGCTCTGCTTCAGGAGAAGCCTGGGGCAGATGGGCCCTAGGGGGGCTCGACTTCACAGTGGAGGTGCCAGCTTTGATTGCCTCTTTCATTTAAACCACAACTGCTGGCTCAGAGAAAATCTTTTGCAAGCCATTCATGAAGCCAGATTAAGGCTGCTCTGTGACACTGCAGTGTGCTTGTGGGGCTCAGAAGAGAGAGTTGGATGGAGGAGAAGTGGTCTGGGGTAGGTTCACAGCCTGACTCTAGGTCAATAGCTGGGAGGATTTGAAGGATCTGAAGGGGCACAGTTTCCAGAAGACTCATGGTTGAAGTGATGGACATTTCCTACAACAATGTTGCTGGTGGAGATTTTTTGGCACTTAGAAACAAACAACTACCATGGGCTAGATGCCTCTTCTGTGCCAGACACTGTACAAAAAAAGCCTCACGACCACCTTGTGATGTAGCTACTATTTTTAATCCCCATTTTACAACTGAAAAATATGAAACTCTGAGAAGTAAAGTAACTCGTCCAGGCTCACAGAGCCAGTTCCTGTTGGATCTGAGATTTGAAACACAGGTCTATCTGACTCCACAGTCTCTGATCTCCCTACACAAAATTGTGGCATAGTAACCCTGACTCAGAACCATCTTCCCAAAGCCTGCATCCCAGAAATGCCTACTTTGTCATTTGAACTTGAGACCATGGCTACCACTCTACAGCCTGTGATCAACGAATCCTACCTACTTCCATTTTAATTGCTATAATCTGTAAAATATAAGGACAACTACAAGAACTTGAGTAGAGTATGCTTTGTGCCAATTTAGGCAGTGAATTTAAAGCAGTCTAAGCCTCTAAGTCATAGCCCAGCCACTGTGGGAGTCCATAGCTTGGGTCACTGGATATTCAGGGATATTCCCTTATGGCCCAGAGGGCACACTGATAGTTTCAGTCACCAGATGATGCCTCAAATAGCCAGTGTCATCATGCCAAATTTAAGACTTAGAACCAGATAAGTCACCTCTAAAATCTAGCTGACTGATCCACACACAACACAAATTATTTGCACATATGCAGAAGATAACTATTGTTACCATAGTATGATTCTAGGGAGAAAATGAAATTATTAAAATGTGGACTACCAAATTAAAGAGTGATAATATTATGGCAGTTGGAGCTTCATCTTAGTGCTCTATGTGACATCAAATACAAACTCTCAGAAAGCCATAGTTAAGACACTCAACCTTCCTGAAATGCAGTTTCCTCATCCATCAAATGGGGATAATAATACCTACCTGGTACACATAGTAGGTGCTCAGTACATGGCTACTATTTCAATTCCATTCCCCCCACCCCACTCCCAATCCCAGTGACACAATTTAGCACAGTAGGATGAGCATGGGTCATGGAGTCAGACAGAGCTTATTAGTATGCTATTTCATGTCTCTGAGCCTCAGTTTCCTCAGCCATAAAGTGGGGATAATGCGACTTACCTCACAGGGCTTATGTGAGGATTATATACAAAAATGTGTGAAGCGCCTCCTTTAGCGCATAGTGCATATCTGGTAAGGACTGATACCTAATGAACAGACAGCAATTCTTACTTACAGTTATAACAGATAGGTCATTGGCAATATGGAAATGGGGGAAGGGTTGGGGCTTCTTTGGAACCAGTAACCTCCCCTTCTGGGAAAAAAAGACAGTTTTCGAACAGAAAAGTCCAGACATTAGCCACATTTGTGTTCTTGCCCCTAAACTGGGGTGGGACTGGCATGTAGAGGTGACTGGTACCAAGGAAGACAGTGCAAAAAGCTGTAGGCTCAACAAACTCTTAATTCCTGGTGTTCCACTAGACACCAGAGGGTTGTAGGACTTGGGATGCTTACGATATTTAGGACGGCACCCAGGAAATTAATCAAGATAGATGCAAAGATGATGACATTCCGGGCCAAATAGGTCTCGTTGATCCAACAGCAAGTTTTCCGGAGGATGAGTGGCAAACACTTATAATCCTCTGCTGTGGTGATGAGAACCAGAGCCGAGTGCAGCATAATCAGGATGGAGAACTGGATGGTCATTGGAATCACTCTGTAGGAAACATAGAACATGAGTTATGTGGCACAGGTCAGCTGCTCGCTGCTTGCTGAACAACTATATTCACATACATGACCTCCCCTCCACAACACTTGTATCCAACAATTTTTCTACAGTTATATTTCTTTGGGATAAAAGCTATTAGTAGAAGAGACATACTATTTAAAAAATCACATTCATCTCTAGAGTACTCTTTCTATTGAGAAACTTTGCAAGGAACCTGAAATATCTGGCTTGGTTTTTTGCTCTTGTTCATTTCCCCCTTCTTTTATCATTCACTTTTCTCATTGGGCAACTGCTGGCAAGGTAACAACTATGGGGTTTATCTCCATACCCTGGCTGTGGGAGGAGCCCACATAGCCTTTACTGTTTAAGGCAGGCTTTGTGAAACTTTCTGTCTTCTACTGTGATGTCAGGAACTGGATTTGGCATTAGTTTCAAGTTTCTCAGTTTGGTTGGCAATTACTATGGTTTGCATGGGAGATACATTATGTCATTTGAGACAGGGGTAAGAAGAAGTTATTCTTGTCCAAGGCTTCAATATCACTCTTAACTTTATACCCTGGGCTTCAAGTTGTCACCAAACTCTGTCCCATGGAAGTCTGTGTCTATCAGACACCACTGGTGGGTCTCAGAATGTTTCTAGAAACTTAATGATCTACAACCTATCTCTGGGAGCATCTTTGATGCTTTTTCTCTTTATCAACCAATTTATCACCAAGCATGTCGATTCTCCATGAAGATTCATCCCTTTCTCTCAATTCTGTGTCCAACTGTTTAGGTCCTTCATTGGCATCTGTCATTTTCTCACTATCATTTCAGCCAACACACTGCTATAGGTATTAAATGGCACCTTGATAGAAGTGGTTGGAGATTTTGTATCGTCTGCAAATTGACGTTTATCTACCTGGTTTTAATATCTTACTTTGGGTAGTGCTATATAAACTTGTGTTTCTTGAATGAAGTTGAGTCTATCTTCTTCACTATCTCTTACACACTCTTGCCTAAACTTTCTTATTTATTATTAGCCACAGTAATATAGTGTTTTGAGCTCTGTATGCTAGACACTATGCTGAGAACTTCATATATAACTGCTAATATCAATTCCTCAAAACAAACCTAAGAGTTCTTTTGAGTTTTTTCCAGGTAAAGATTTAAGGCTTACAAAAAAAAAAAAAAAAGAACCTCTTCACAGGGGTCATTCAGTTTGATAGTGTTAAAGCTAGGGTTTAAAGTCCACCATGCGGTGTTACCCTGTTATTCTAAACTCTTTGATGAGTAATACATTTCTCATATTTGCAGTAATCTTTTGTTTTAGGCATAGTGATAGGTACTGGGTACCTGGAACAGAGACACATCTTCTTCATCTTCTAGAAGATCATAATCTTGAGGGGAATATGGACATACAATTGATGAACACTTTGTACAGTTTACACTGTACATTCTACAGTTTGCTATGAGACACAAAGAGTGATGAATAGCTATCATCTGGAAAACAGTAAAGGGAATGAAGGGAAATTTCACAAAAGAGGTGTCGTTGGGGTAAGGACTTGGAGGCTGCAGATTAGCTTTTTTATGTAGCGGTGAGTGGAAAAGATAATCAAAGCATCTAAAGAATGAGCGGGCAGGGTGCTCATGGTTTTTCAATAACCCGGGTGGTGAGGCTGTGAGACCAAAAGGGAAGGAACCTACAGATGCTGTGAGAGGTAGCTTTCTCCCTTAGGCCACATGCAGATATTTAAAACGATTAATTAGGGAAGATACGATCAGATCAATGTACCTGAAAGCAATTTATAGTGGTGAGAAGTGGAGGGTGCATTGAAGAGGAAAAGCGTTTGGAAGAAGACGTAAGTAGTTGAGGCAAGAGCTAAAAAGGCAGAAACAGGCAGCGGCCCTGTGTATTTGGAGGTGGAGAGATGTGTAGGCAACTTCAGTGAGTGCTTTGTACATGTGCGGAGGGGTTGTTCTTGCCATACAGAAGTCAGGAAGGATGACACTGATGTTTGTTTTTTAACCACCTTCAGTGAAGGAAAGAAGTTAGTTTGCACAGGGGATAAGTAGATGAATTTTATTCTAGGCAAGTTAAATATTTGGTGTTTGTAGATCACGCAGCTGGAGTTATGCAGTTATGGGGAGTCTGGGCAGTGAGAGGGACAACTGCGGACCTGGGAACGGCTGAAGATCTGGGAACAGAAGAGCTTGCCTGATGGGGTGGTGCACAGCGAGAAGACCAAAGAGGAAGCTATGGGAGAAGCTAGTGAGGAGCAAAGGGAATTTAGGAAATGTGGTCAGAGAGGAGAGCAAGAGTGCATGATGTGATCATAGTCAGAGGGATAAAACTGTGCAAAGAGGGGTCACCAATAATGTCAATTCGCTCTGCAAGTTCCAAGGGCATGAAGCCTGAAAAGTGACTCTTCCCACTGCTCTAGTTATTGTTAGAGTATTTTTAAAAACACTTGCACAGTTTTGACTTCATAGATCGTTTTGACAAGAAATCTCTGTGGGGGTTCTAGTTAGAAACAGGAGTTTCTTGCAGCAGTGAGTTCCCAGAGGGCTCAAGGCAGATGGGAACCACCCTCCACCCAGCGGGCTGGAAAAAGACTCCTGACAATGCACCATTACTTCTGGGCACCTAGGAGAGGGAAGTGAAGGAGAATGCAGGTGGATTGCTTTATCAGGCATTCCCAAGGGAGAATAGGACTATTCCAAGGCTGGCATGTTTCAATAATGTGATGCAGTCACAGAGAAAAAGCACGACTGGTTTTCAACTGTGAGGAAGAAGCAAACCAGGGAAAGAAACTCTTTTTGTTCTTGTTCTCTGTCTCTCTCATGTCTTTGCACCATAGTCAGGGCAGCACTGAGCTGCATATACGTAGTCTGTTCCAAGAGCTATGCTATTTCTACTACTGTTGGCACTTAACTGTTTCTCCTGCTGGGATCAGCTTTCTTTGTGTTTTCTTCCATGACACCTGGATAGGGCTGAGTGCACCGAGGGTGCTCAGGGACTATTTCTTGACTTGAGCTTTCTGTATAGAGAGAAGACTTCTCCTTCCCTCACCAGTGTGCATAGAGAAAAGACTCCCAGACTCTCCAAGTGCTCACTGTGTTCTCTCCAGGGAAGGGAAAGGCTAATGTACCCATCTTTGGCACTGATGAATGGATCTTCAGTTGGTCTTCCCCAGCAGTGAGATCTCACACTGCAGTTTAAAGATGGGTCTCAGGGAGGCAAAGATTCAAGAGATTTATGATGATGTCGTGTTAACTCTGTCCACATTCTATATTCCAACTTTAGCTAGAGTTTTGCTTATGGATTTAGACAACTGTTTGGATGATCAGTTATAAAACTGATGCTTTGTTGCTATTGTGCTTTTACTCATACACTGCAGGAGACAGGGCATCATCAGGGCATGCTGAGGGCTGTGCACACAACTCCTTGCAGCCCTGGATCCTCTGGGTTTACTGAGAAAAAAGGGAAAGAGGTAAAAGATAGGCCTTGTGGTCCAGTGGAAAAACCAAAGCCTTGTGTTTACACCTGCAGTTCCAAAACAGAAACTGCAGCGCAGTCATCATCAGGGTAATGACCTTAAAACATGATTTTTAGTCCTTAATAGGGGAATTTAAAAACCTGTATTTTAATAGGATAAATAAAGTGCTAAAGAAACATAGTAAGAACCTAAGAAAATGTTAACTGTCTTTCTCAGGGTATCATTCAGGAGATCAAAGGCACTTCAAAGATCAATGGGCAGAATATTAATTACAACACAGGCTTTTTAGCAAAGTACTGGCACTGTGCATAAAATTTCTCTGGAAATCTCTGTAGCAGCTCTGCAGCACTCATTTATTTCTGCACACACAAACATTATAACATCAGATTGTAAATTTCATCTAATTATAGAGCTATTCAGGCGTCCAGCGGTTCTGAATTTGCTTTTGCATTGTCTGTGCACACAGGAAGTAAGGAAACCTTTCATTTGTGAAATCTAGTTGCAAAAAGAATGACAGGGATTTGCCAACAGCCCTGTCCAGATCATTTCTAGACATTACATTCTAATTATCCTCTGCAGCCTGTCTGTAAAACAAGATTTAGTTTGATACTATGATTTGACATTTGCTGGGAAGGCAGGAACAGTGGGAATGAAGGAACAACCTACATAGCTTGTGGTACAAAAAGAAACAGAAAGACCATAGCAAAAGATGACATTTGCATGACACTCCAGAACCTGCAGAGGACCCATGAGTGCAACTGTGCATTCGACCCTTGCAACAACTCTGAGTGGAAGATATTCTTAGTCCTTTCAACATATGAAAACTATGTGGTTTGGAAGGAGAAGGGAAACAGAGTTTGCAAAAATAGGGCATGGTTAATTTAAATTTGTTTTATAGATGAGGAAACCAAAGCTTCACAGAGGTTAAATTCATATATATAGCTAGGTAGATGCGCAGAAATAAATCAGACACAATGCCTCTTTCTTTCTTCTCTTCCTCCCTCTCTTGCTCACTACCTCCCTCTTCTTCCCCCTCTTCTTCTCTCTTTCCTTCTCTGTCTCTGTCTGTGCATCTCTCTCTCCCCTTTGTCTTTCTGTCTGTCTTGTACTATGTATGCAGACTTAGATACATTATTCTGTGACCACAAGAGGTATTTTGTAGTCTTTCCTTAGTTTACCTTCTAGGAAAGGAACATTTGTGAACATGTGGGGACTAAAAGAGATAGCTGGGCTAGAATTGCCTCCTTTGGCCAGGGTCCATTAATTTTTGCTTCAGGAGCTGAAAATTAGCTGTGGCCATATGAGTAGAGATCGCCTCATCTGCTAAAAAACCCATGACAGAAGAGATGTGAGGCAAAGGCACCAACCATCTGTTTAGTTACAAAGCATCAAACAGGATGAGATGGAAAGGAAACCAGCACATTACAGAAAGCTTTTGCTGTGTCAGGAGCAAACACACCACTCAATTCCCACATGTGGATTGTCTCGTCAGAGTTTAGAAGTTTGCTTCAGGTCAGATTTTGCTGTCCAGGAAGCAAATGAAGTTGGAACACTCGCTATACTGCTGTTATAAGGTTCAGCGTGGACCCAGGGTCGGAGACTCCTTATGTCTACCTCCTGGGTTAGGTTGCAGGGTTTGTTTTCAACCCAGGAACCAGGGTGCCAAGACTGTCTCTGTTCTCCCAGTCAAGTACTTGGGAAGCGAATCTGCCCAGACTTGCTGGCAAGTGTGATCTAACTTCCTCTAGAGGCCAGTGATTCCTCCTGTCCAGTGACAAGTCCAGATCCTCAGGAGCATTTGGGTCTTTCCCATCTATCTCACTCCCCACAGCCAGGCAGACACTGGGAACTCTGAACTGCCCTAACATATCTAGAATATCTTCCTCCCCATTCTCCTCCACAACTATTTTCTTGTCCCAATTATTTCTTACCTGGATTTTAAAAAAGAACTTGCAGTGCTGGGCACTGAACCCAGGACTGTGTGCATCCAGGGCAAATGCTGTACTTCAGAACTATGCCCTAGCAGCTCTCTTGCTTGGAGTTTTGCAATTGCTCACTCATTACCTATGTCCTCCCCTACTCACATTCACTGTGACCCTTCTAATCACCAAGCCTATCATGTCTTTAAATAAAATGCTTCAAGAGAGTCTCCTTTGTCTGTCAGTCACGACTCCCTAATAAGACTCACACAACACAATCTTCTCTTTCAGAGTAGTGTCTCTAGCCTTTCATTATCTCAGCCCTTCCTGGTCTTTTTTATGACTGGTGAGCTCCATCAGGAGCACTGGGCTGTCACTGGTCCTCCCCTGGGAAGTGTGGCTCATCTCCCATTCACAATCCTTTAGAAGACAGTCACCATCCTGCATCACAGCTGCTTAGCTAATTGTTCAACTTTTACCTCCAGGAAACTGTAAGCCTTATGATGGCAAGAATGTTTGTATGTGCCACTGTCCACCAGGCAGGTGCATAGTAGGCCCTTAACACCCTGTGCACCAAAAGTCTGGAGGGACCGTGAAAGGTGTGAGCATATCATTCTCAGCTCCCACATCTCCCCAGACAGAAGAAAGGAGGGAAGTCCAGCTGGTAAGGTCCCACCCACTGACACTCACAACTTAGTATTCTTCAATCTCTTTCCATGACCCTAATCCTCTTCGACAAAGAACTAAATAAAATATATGTGTATGTCTAGATGTATATGCTACATATGTATCTGTTTATATCCTATGCATGTAGATACATATGTAGACATGTATATGCTATACAGGGAATAAGTCAGAGAAAGATACCAAGAGACAGTGATTTTGCTTGTTTGTTTGTTTTTGAGACAGGGTCTTGCTATGTAGTTCTGGTATGTATCCCAGGTTGGCCTCAAACTCATGGCAATCCTCTCACCTCAGCCTTCTGAGTGCTGGGGTTCAGGTGTGTGCCACCACACCCCACTCAGTACAGTGGTTTTCAGTCCATGCTCTAATATTTTTCACCTGGGAGACCTAGGGCAGTGTATTTCATTGGTTTGATCTTCAATTCCCTTCTTCTTAAAATGAGTAAAGGCATAGAACCTAACCCAGGAAGATTTGTGGAGTTATTGTATGTAGAGCAGTATTTGGAAGTGACTGGCCCTCAAGTAGGTGCTTATAGTATTGCTGAAGACTCAATTTTGCTGACTCAGGAAACTATGATGGTATATCTATGAACAATTAAATGAAGACTGAGGTTCTTATAGAGAGTTATTTATCAGTGCAGTGTTGGTATGGGTGGGGCCTATTTTGACTTTGGTTGCTTGTTTTCATTCAGATTGGGAAGAAGACTCTTGCTCTAGATGAGAAATGAAATTATTATGCAGTCTAAGGCAGTGAATAGACACTGAACTGTGAAACATGTTGGTCAGGCAGTATAATTCTGATTCCTGGAAAAGGCCATTTGGCTGGCTCCAGGTAAGAGGAGGTCATCTTACAGACATTTCACCTGATAAATTAGTCCTTCTGTATTTATCTTGAAGTTATGTCTTTCTTTCTTTATTTTTTGGTACTGGGAATTGAACTCATGACCTCGCGCTTGCCAGGCAGGCGCTGTGCCGCTGAGCTACATCCCCAGCTGTATTTACCTTGAAGAAGGAAGCAAACTTTGTATTGCCGTGATAAACAGAAGAACGATAAATGCACAGACCAAGTTTGACTTGAATACTTCATCTCTCATTTGAGAATACTGTAATTAAAAAAAAGGAGAATGAATTATTTTGCAGCAGATTTAAACTTTTGGAAGAGTTAAGTTTTAGCAATGTCTAAGATTAGGGGAAACAGCAACAAGAAACAAGACAATTTAATATTTTTTTAAAATATCAAGAAGAATCCATATCTTCATAAAACCTTTATAGAGCACTATCCCCATCCTTCCTGCCAACCTACAAGTCAAAGTAAGCTCAGGAGTAAATACAAGTCTTTTCATGCTACAAATTCTGGGAGGAAAAGTGTGCATGTGTTCATCCACTTCTTCCCCTCTCTGCAAAATTACAGTGATTGTAACAGAAGAGCACACAGCAATATGCATAGAAAATCACATTCATATTGTATTTCTTCATGAGTACATTTAAGCCATTTGAGGACCTTGCTTTTCTTCCTGTTAGTTTTGAAGACACAGAAACATGGTTTACCAGAGAGTCTTCACCCCTGCTAGTAAATCTCTAGTCAGTGTGTCCTTTTTCTCAGAGAAGAGACACCAAGACTGGCACAGTGATGTGCATGATGCCTTTCAGCTGTCCACTGCAGGCAGCCCTGAGGGGGGTGGTAACTTAATTTTGGTTGCCCAGAATAATCAGTAATTTCATTGTCCAGCTTTAAAATCTCCTGGGAGATTGGCATTGAGTACGAATTTGCCTTACTCTTGCCCCTTCTTTGCAAACATCTTGAAGTCACTAAACTGAGGAATAATTTCCTTCTTTGAGAGAGAAGGAGGGCTTCTGAAACTGGGAAAGATCTTAGAATTAGTCTCAACCAAGACCTTCACTTTGTCTTAATTGCAGAGAAGTCCAGTACTTTGCTATGCTGATCATCTTATTTTCGCATGGTTAGAAGAAAGAGAAATCTAAGCTTAGGAATATGGTAAAAAATGATCTCATAACATTTTAGGCCATATGCCCACAATACCAAGATAAGGTTTCAGCAAGGTCAGTGAAATAATGAAATTAGTCTAACTTGTTTTTGTGTGGTGTTTGCAATAACAATTATGTGATTTTCAGTCTCACACTGACTTCATGCCATTGCCTGGGTTTTAGACTGGAGCTTACTGTTCAGTGTCATGGCTAAAAGTTTAGGAACAGATCTGAAAAGACTGTACAATTACAGCTTTTGTTTTTCTCTGCCCCAGTATGGAGGCTTCTGTTCAGTTGCTGACAACCTAAAGTACTTGGTATCTGGAGGGGCTCCATGAACATGACTGTGAAGGTTCATTATAAGCCATGCTCACGCCTGATAAAATCATGAGAAAATCCATGTTATTAATAGTCACCAATAGTGTCACCTAAGAACTGGGTACAGCCACAGAGACCACACAAACAGCTTAAAAATGAATGAATTAGCCACAAAACAGTTAATCCTAAGAAAGGTAAGTGTCTGAATTCCTTAGCACCTGGTTGCACAAGATTTAATTATTTTTGGGATGACTGATTAATTGTAAGCCAGCTTGGTTAAATGGATTTGATACTGCAATTTTAACACCAATAGAAAGTTTCAGTGTGCTTAATGTCTTATTCTTAATGTCTTCCTTCTTTACTTAGTTGTAATCATTACCATTATAATCACCACCACCATCATCATCATCATCATCACATTTTGAAGATGTAATGGACAGTCAGTTCTCAATGCTGCAATCCTTTTCCATAACAATTCTGATGTCTACTCAGATGTCTGATGATTAGTCTCATGTGACCTTTCTTTTGTTAGGGGGTGGATTATTTTCCCTTCTAAGCTGGGGCAGGGCATTGTAGGGTCTTAAGTATCTGCCACTTAAACATTCCCAGTGCCAAACTTGAGAACTCACTCCTTGGCAAAGGATTTCTTTCCCCTCTGCTCTGTCCTCATCTGGCCCCACTTATCCTTTTATACTTTGGTTGTAAGCATGGACTAATCTGGAGATAGACTACCTGGATTTGAATACCAGATCCAACACTTAACTACCTCTGCAATTTACTTGTACCAATTTACTATGCTTTCTATGTCTCAGTTTGCTCATCTAGAAAATGGATATTATAATAATAGGAGCTATCTTCTAAGAAATGCTGGAAGAATGAGATTAGTTAATATATGCAAAGACCACTTTTGCCCCTTTTTCACTGGGAAGTAAGCTTTCTCATTTTTTCTGAAGAGCCCAAGCCTCTACCCTCTTTCCTAAATGATTCTTACTGATGAATTAAAAGCATCATATAAGCATCATTTGTCCAGACCAACACTGCACAAAATTTTATATTTTTCATTTTTTTAGATAGCAAGCTAGTGGAGACAACAGGAAAGCTTACTTCTCCTCCAGCTCTGTTGGTATTTCACTGTAACAAATCCAGTTTCTTTGAACCTCACTTCTTTTTTCTGTCAAATGGGGATATTTGTACGATGCATAGGTTTTGCAATGCTAAAACATTCTATTATTTTCAGTTTCAAATTTCAAAACCCCAAATGAGAGACTCATCTTGTCTTTGAAGTTGATATCAATCAAACATAGAATACTGGGTTTCAAAATGAAGTGAATTTTACTTTAAAATATAAAGAGGAGGGGCTGGGGATTTAGCTCAGCGGCAAAGTGCCTGCCTGGCAAGCACAAGGTCGTGAGTTTGGTTCCTGGTACCGGAGAAAAACCAAAAAAAAAAAAAATAAATAAATAAAAAATAAAATAAAATATAAAGAGGAGACCTATGCAAAGAAAATTCCTAATAGGAATTAGGAAGTACTAAGTACTGAGTACTGGGATTCAGTGATGATTCATTTAACATCCTCTTGATGTGTGAATGCTTGAACACTTGAGTTTATAGCTATATTAAGTTGCACACTTGTGCTGCCAGAGTTAGGCTCTCTTGTCTGGCCTCTGTTCTGTCCTCTCCTGGTCCCATTTATTTTTTCCTTTTGGTACTGGGAATTGAATTCAGGACCTTGCACTCACCAGGCAGGTGCTTATACTGCTGAGCTATAACCCTGCCCCCCCATTTATCTTGGTATACCTCAGTTGCAAGCATGAACTAATCTAAAGCTAGACTACCTGGATTTGAATATTAACTCCAACACCTACCAGTATGCAAATTCAGTCAAATTTACTAAGATTTCTATGTTCTATTTTTCTAGAAAATGAGTATAATATAGCTTTTCTTTTGTACTGGGAATTGAACTCAGAACTTGGGCTTGCCAGGCAGGTGCTGTGCCACTGAGCTGTATCCCCAGCCCCAAATTTGTATAATAATAAGAGCTATCTCAAAAATGTTATTGGGTGAATGAAATGAGTTACTAATATGGCTAAGTCCTTAGAGAAGTGTCTTGAATATGATAACATAAATGTTTCTTACTGTCAATTAATTACACTTATTGCTATACTTTTACCTCTTTTCAACAATGGCATTGCCTTCTAAAATGTTGTCTCTCATTTCTTTGTACACAATTGCACCTTGCACTCAGTCAGGACCCCAGAAGTATTGCTAATTGAATATAGTATGTCAGAAAAGATTCTTCAAAAGGGATTATGACTTCATTTATGATCCTCTCACTTAGGAAAATATCCTGTTCTTATTAGTCCCCTTGCCTCAGAAAATATCACACAATAGGTGGAATCTTTCGCTTTTCCAGGGATTTTTAGGAAAGAAGTCCTTGGAAATAATTACTGGACCTTCATGATTTATCAAATCCTTGTTGCAGAAGAAAGCTTGTTAATCTAGTTATTTTTTCCAGAGAAGAAATTTGAGGATCCGCGATGTGCACATGCTTGTCCCTGTTGATTGGTGAGCAGTAAGGTTCAGACAATTAGCACACCTACTGGCTGATGTCCAGTTCATTTCATGGATCCACTGTTTACGGGCAGGGAATGCTGAGGCAGGACACAAGCCCACTGCAATGGTGCTCCTATAAGTCACAAATATTTCCTTGAAATCTTTTCATTTAGAATTTAGAATATCACTATTTTTCAGCCTATAAGGCTTGAGTGGAATCAGGGAAAAGTCAATATCTAACGTACTGAATAATAATCAGACATGCCTAGCATGAGGCATGTATTGTGCTATATGCTTTATGATAATCCAGTTTAATTATGGTAGCACTTTGAAGAAAATCCTGTTTCTCACATTCACATTTTAGCTAGAAAAACTGAAGATTACGGTGAGTGAGAAACTCAGTCACGCTTCCACAGGTTGTGAATGGGGAATCTAGGGTTTGACTCAAAGTGCACGATCTCTCTGGCTGCACTACCTCATGCTTTCTTGCTATCTGTTCATAGTGTGCATGATAATATTTCAGAGATGTAATTTATGATACAAAGAAAGGGGATGTGCTAAAAATTTGGGTCTGTGTAGGACTTGGTTAGAATTACAGTGAAGTATGACCTGGGCAAAGAATAACCCCATAAGCACTGTGAATTAGTGTAGTAAGAAAGCACTGCTGTGTTTGCATGAATAATGAAAAATAAAGAGCTGCTTCTTCAGGCCTGGATGGGTGAAATAAAGAGCTGCTTCTTCATGCATGGATGGGTGAAATAAAGAGCTGCTTCTTCAGGCCTGGATGGGTGAACTGATAAGAGGGAATAAAACCAAAGAGATAGTAGATTTTATATAGGATGCAGTAGAAGAAGAGGAGCTATAATCTGGGGAATAAACTTGTTTCAGAAATGAAAATGCTGACTTAATTTGATGAAGTTAAGACTTGACATTCTCTCCCATGGAATGAGTAAGAAAATTTGTAAGTCTTTTTTTTGTGGTGCTGGGGATCGAACCCAGGGCCTTGTGCATATAAGGCAAGAACTCTGCCACTGAGCCATATCTCAAGCCCCAATGCAAGAAGACTTGTGTCTGGTTTTGTCCATTTTTGGAGATGTTGGCATCAAACTCTCTTGAAAGTCATCTTCAAAAGTGAAATCAGAGCCTTGGGGGCCAGTTCTACATCTGTCACAAAGAGATGGAGAAGTTTCAGTCGAGCACGTGAAGGAAAAGCTCATGGGCTCTCATTCACAGAAGGTTGACCAGGAAAATCGGCTGCAGAGGTGATAGGCAGAGCCTCCAATCTTCTGTTTTTGTGCCTGAGATAGTCGTCAAAAATCCTCCTTGGTGGTGGTAGGGAATCACCCTACTCTCAGAGATTCTCCCCTTCAAGTATAAAATAAGGGTGCTGTCAGCATTCTTACATCTCTATAAGATACAGAGAATGCTTCCAATTACAGTAGTTACCTAGCTAATTGGCCAAACTGCAACTGTAGTATGTCTTTTTATCTAAATTGTAAGTGACATTATGAAATCTTATCTGTGGGAGTCGATTGTATTTGTCATCTTGGTCCAAACTTTACTAATGGTAATTTTACTCAGTAATATTTCTCAGAAATGAGCCATGAACTCTGACCTGACTATTTCTGTGATGGCAAAATCAGCTCCTCACTTGAGATCCCATTCCATCTTTGGAAAAATACACTTTGAAGAAAGATGCTTTTCTAGCACAATTTTTTGTTGGTATGAACCAATAAAGCATTGTTTCTATCAGGATAATTTCACATAAATGAATGTAGAAATTCAATTTCTGTTCTATTGTTAAATACATGCATTATGTAGCATGACAATGGCTCATGGCATCTTTAAATTGGAGTATTTGGATAAAATGTGTAATTGTACACAAGTCAGAGTTTAATTTGCAATAATTTTAAAATTTTGGAATAGAGCATTGTTATAGTCAGGCTTTGCAAGGGAAACAATTTAATGCAGGACGCATAATTTATAGAATTATTTTGTAGTAGTCACCCAAAGAGTCAAGTACAAAAGAGTGCAGATCTGTCTACACACTAAAGACCCAAAGCATCCAGTTGAGGGCCTGGGTCCCACATCAATGTCCTGCATGAGTCCAGCTGAAGACTCAGAGCCCATAGCAATGCCTCTCATGAGTCCAGTTGGAGGCCAAGAGCCCACAACAATGTCTCATGCAAGTCTGTTTCAGAATCAGCACTGGGAAGGCCCAAAGGTCAGTCGAGGAAGCTAGAAACTCTGTGACAGTGGGATGAAGAATCTGTGACAGTAGGCCGAGGAATCTGCACTGGAGCCAAGAAGTAATGCTCAAAGTAAGGATCAGAGCTCTCCCAAAAAGCACCACAGCCATCCTCAGTGACAATGAGGTCCTAAGCTCCTCCAACAATGAGAACAGTCAACTTCATAGCAGCAAAGCCAGTGTGACAAACTTCTTCAGGAGATTGAACAGTGCACCATCTTCCCCTCTGGAGCCAGGAAGTGATGCTCAAAGTAAGGACCAGAGCTCCCCCAAAGTGAACTGCAGCCATTCTCAGTGACAACAAGGTCCCAAGCTCCTTTGACAATGAAAACAGCTGCGTTCACATCAGAAAAGCCAGCCTGACAAGCTTCTCCAGGAGAACCAACAGCTACACTTCTTCCTCCCCAGTTCTGCTTTTATGTTGTTGGCAAAAATTCTCAGGTGGCCCTCCACACCCAGCACCACGCTGATTCAGTTCAGCTATGGCCAACAGCTGTCAATCCACCACAAGCATATTCTTTATTTTGGTGTCTAGTTTAATCACATCATCAACAAGAGCAATTCTATGAGTGACAGCTGAGTCTGAGGGATCTGCCCCTGGCTTACATCCCTCCAAGTAAACCTGACCTTTGAATGAAGGTGGATTTCCTCATGTTTTGTTAATATTCCCCCTTCCAGGGATGACAGAAGATGATGAATGATAACACATTTTCTAATTTTGTGTCCATTCTTGGTAGGGGGTTAAATGACACAGGATAATTCATGTAGAACTTTTATAAGGCTTCCACTCTGTAATTTTTCCAGCTAATGCTCCCCTACCTTCCATCCTTAGGAAGAATGATCCTTCCTTTTTGGATTGATTTAGTCCCTAAGCAATGTACAGGCCAAGAGAATGGTTACTTTTTTTGTGTTCTTTGTCCAGAATCTCTTCACTGTAGATGATGATGGTGATGTCTACACAAGAAGCCCTGGATTGTCTTAGGACTGGGTCACTGACCTTTGGGTTGAAATTGTCATCATTCTGTCATTCCATACTATATTGTTGTAGATCATGTTGGTAGTTCTGACCAAAAATGCTGGCTTTGTGGAATAGAGTTGGTGAATTGTTCTGATAAGAACATACAAGTGAAATGGCTCTTGAAATCATTTGATTTTCCAGAATGTGATAAAAATAGCAGTAATTTTACAATGTAGTATGAAGAAAATAAAGGAGTCTCACTGGCTTGCTGTTTGAATAAGAGAGATTTTTTTTTTCCCTGAGCCTCTTTGAAACCTGTCCTTCCTACCTGAAAGGGGAGGCCTAAATATTCCTACTCTTTTGGGACTTCCTAGAGCAACAAAAATGGAGGAGTAGCCTGATACTGTAACAGAATAATTTATTAAAAAATAAGATTATGCAAATGATCAGGAAGTATCTGATCTAGAAAAGTGGAAGAGAATGCCTGAGACAATTTGGTTCACCTGGGTACATCTAAATAAGAAGTGAAGTGTTTCAATAAATTCGGAATGTATCCAAGACAAAAATGTTCATTTAAAAATTATCTAATTATAAAGTCCAATATTCTAACCCATCAGAAATTTCATTCAGTGGAAGACTGAGAACTTGATCCCAGCCTGGGTAACTTAGAGACTTAGCAAAACACTGTCTCAAGTAAAAAAATAAATCTAAATAAAAAAGAAAGTGTTGGGACTGTAGCTCAAAGTAAAAACCCTGGGTTCAATCCCCAGAACCTCAAGAAAAAGAAGCAAGGTTATTTATTTGCATTGCTTTATCTTGTCAAATTGTTCCTTTATTATTTGATCATAATTATAACCTCAAATAACAGCTGATGAAAAGAGGAAATAGACATGTCAGAGTATATGATACATTTTTCCCAAAATCTTTTTAGTATTCATTTAACGTTGAGAAAATGAGAGGAAATCTGAAGATAGAAAATGGACCAATTGTACTCAGCCAAAGGGTTATCTAAAGATTCTCTCAAGTGGCAAATCTTGCTTTTATGTGACCAAAAAAAGTGATACTAAATGAATACTTAAACAATACTCAATGGAGAACTTGGTTCATAGCAAAAAATTATGAAAGTAATTGTTAAATAAAAGCTGAGCAAAATTTGGTAGCTGATTTGTGTTAAAAAGTAAAACATGGACAAACTAACTCTATGAAGAGTACTAAAAGATATTCTAGAAAGAGATAAAAATGACCACAATTTCTAGAACAACAACGGAAAGGAACCACCAACCACAGTAAGCAATTAAACAGAGGGAAAAAGTAGGAAACCAACAGCAGAAATATGATATGACAAAATAAGCCAATACACATCAGTTGTAACTGTTAATGAAAATGGTCTCAATTCACTGGTCAAAAGAAGCAGACGGGCAGAGTGGATTAAGAAACAAAACCCAGCAATATGCTATATACAAGAAACACATTTAACTCAAAAGGAAATTCATAGACTGAAAGTCAAAGGATGGAAAACAATACTTCATGCTACAGGAACACAGACAAAAAGCAGGGGTAGCTATTCTGTTTGCAGACAATGTGAACTTCAAATCAAGAATGATCAAAAGAGATAAAGAAGGTCACCTCATATTTGTTAGGGTAAAAATGCAAGAGAAGGAGATAACAATCATAAGTATTTATCACCAAATATAGGAGCACCCAACTATATAAAGCAAATTTTAACAGACCTGAAAAATCAAATAAACAGTAACACAGTCATAACAGGAGACTTACACCCATTGTCACAAAAAGACAGAGAAAGTAGACAAAAAAAATCAGCAAAGAAATAGCATAAGTAAACCAAATTTGTGAACAAATGGACTTAGTAGACCTTTACAGAGTGTTCATCAACAACATCAGAATATACATTCTTCTCAGTTGCAAATGGGACATTCTCTAAAATAGACCATATGCTAGGACATAAAACATGGTGAAGTAAATGCAAAGCAATTGAAATTATCCCATGCATACTATTGGACTATGATGTAATGAAATTGGAAGTTAATGACAAAAGAAATCACAAAAACTCCACAGACACATGGAAATTAAATAATACCCTCCTGAACAACCAATGAGTCACAAATGAAATTAAAGAAGAAGTTGAACAATATTTACAATCAAATGAAAAAGTAGATACAACTTACAGGAACCTGTCGGAAGCAACAAAAGCAGTCCTCAGAGGGAAATTTATAGCAGTGAATTCCCACATCAGGAAAACAGAATGAACAAAAATAAGCAACCTTATGCTGCACCTCAGGCTTCTAGAAAATGAGAGCAAATCAAGCCCAAAGCCCAGAGAAGGCAGGAAATTATAAAGACCAGAGTAGAACTTAATGCAATGGAGACAGAGAAAACAATACAAAGAATGAATGAATTGAAGAATTGGTTCTTTGAAAGAATAAATAAATTGATAAAACCCTAGCCAGCCTTATTAAAAAATTGATAAACCCCTAGCCAACCTTATCAAAAAAAAGGAAAGAAAAAGCTCAAATTCATGCAATGAGGAGTTGAAAGGATGAAATCACTACAGATTTTGTAGAAATTCAGAAGATCATCAATACCTACTTTGAAAATCTTTACTCTTGTAGAATGGAAAACACAGAGGAAATGGACAGATTCCTAGGTACATATGAACTACCAATGATGAATCAAGAAGCTATAAAAATCCTGAATAACTCAATATCAGGGAATGAAATTGAAAATGTAGTAAAAATCTTACCAACAAAGAAAAGTGCCCATCCTGATGGATTCACATCTGTATTCTACAAGAAATTTAGAGAAGATTTAATGCTAATTCTTCTCAAACTCTTTAGTGAAATTGAAATAGAAGAAATTCTCCCTAACTCATTCCTGGAGGCAACCTGAAAGAGTAAATAAACTCCAAGTGGTGCAATAGATATTGTGAAAGGGAAAGAAATTGCTCAAAGAGAAGGAACAATTGGGATGAGTGAAAGGAGAAAAAAGAAAGAAGGAGGATGGGGAAAAAATAAATATGTAAAAGGATTGCTGAGATAATTGTACTGCTGATATCTATTATTTTATTGAAAGGAACAGTTAATGGTTAAATTTTTGATCAATTTTGTATGGTTATATATGGTAATCTGAAGAGCTAATCTGAAGACAACAATATGCAATATAACAACCATTGGTGAATTACTACCATCTTGTTTAATGAAGCTTTGTATCATTTCTAATGTTTTTTTATTATTTTTTATTGTCTTTTATGGTTTTATCATCCTTGCAATCTTACATCGGCTAATCTCAGCAACTTCACTGAAGGTAGTAATATGTAATAGAACAACCACTGTTAATTCTTACCGTTTTGGTTTGAAACCCTGTATCATTTTTATTGTTTTTGTGTTGTTTTGTTTTTGTCAATGTTGTTGTTATTTTGTTATTGTTTTTTATTCTCTTTGAAATAAAAAAACATGAAGCATGATCTCAGTTTGATGTGTAGTTGGCCTTTTAAGAAGGTTATCTCTGGTTTTGTTTGCTCTCTTAAATCATTTGTCACATATTAACTACTCACTACTTGAACTAATCTGCCTTCTTTTGGATATGCAGCTCAAAAGTGACTCAGGAAATCATTATTTCAGTTCCCATTATTGTGAGAGAAAAGCTATTTCGTGCATTTACTTATTCACTAATTTGATTTACATGTCCATTGGTAGAGGGATAGAATTGTCCTTGGTTTAGTCTATCTTTTGCAAGGTTCTGGGTGCTGCCAGAAACACATGGTGAAGTGTTGGACATACATGCATGTGTGCAGGCATTCGTGAGTTTGGGGGCCAGATAGATAATCAAATATATTAGGATGATTTTAATTTTGTTTTATTTCTTCTCGAAGGTATTTTCCATACACTTTGCCATATTTACCCTCGAGGCACCTCACTGAATACATCCTCAGTGCATTCTAAACTCATGAGAAGCAGGTACTGCAAAAACTATAGAGTTTTGCAAAGCACATTGGAAATAGTCTGAGTTTTGGAGACACAGTGAGTTAATTTTGAATTCCAACCCTTGTGCTTTCTATAAATGTGCACCTTGGAAAACTGCTCAAATACTCTGAGCCTCTCTCACTGGTGAAATGGTAAAACTAATGCCAATATGGAAGGACGTTGTAACAATTAAGTTAAATCAGTTAACAAATACAAGATATTCATGATAGGGCTTGGTACAGTAACAAGGGATTGACAAGTACCAGTTTCCCTGCAACAGTGCTACTGCTGTTGGAATGAGTGACAATCTCTGAGGCACTTCATAAATACTAGCTGCATTCCACCAGCTCAACAACCTCATGAGTGCTATTATGATGGGAAGTTCAATGACTGGTGTAAGATCACACACGGGAGTGTCAGTTTCCAGGGATCAGAAGCTAAGGCTTTCTCTCTTCTTCCAGCACTCTGCATACCATGTCTGCTGGAGGGTGCACACATTCAGCACAGAAAGCAGAGAAAATGCTTTGTGCTGTGCCAAATGGACTGCCCAGGAATCACAAGAAATGTGGCTAGAAAGACAGTACTTGCAGAAGTAAAAGAAATCCATGCATGAAACGACCCCAAATCCTTGTCTCCTTATTTTCACAGAAAGAAAGGCATAGCCTTTGTCAATAATCAAATATTGGATGTTCTTAGAGATAGCCTCTCTTTTTCATCTTATTGGAAAAAGTAATAATAGGGGATTTGGCATCACTGAATCATTTCGAGAAAGGTCAAATAAATGATGCTAACCCATTGTAACACACCACTGATTCTATCCCAGTGATCTGCAGGTGTTGATGGGAACAGCCTCACAATGTGTGACAAGCCTGAACTTGATTGCATTTACAAAGGGCAGAACTTCAGTGTCCTGGGATATAAGGTGCAGTGATATGGCTTGCTTTAACCACTTTTTAAAAATGAAAGTAGTTTCTTTAAAAAGTTAAAGAAATGTGATATTTATTTCAAGTGATGGGTTTAATCTCCCTTACTCAGTATTGAAATGACATAAAAGTAATCAGAGGACAAGGGAAAAGAAAGACTGTTACATTTATGGAAACACTATATGAACATTATATCACCTAATTTTCACACCAATGTTTGAGGGCAGATGATCATCAGAATTTCAGTGAGATCAAGCCTCTAGTCCTGCATCTCCTGGACAGTGACTGGAAGGAATTGGGTTCAAGTCATGTGTATTGAATAAATCAAGCCTGTATTGGTTACTTTTCTCTCATTGCTGAGACAAAATACCTGACACCCAGAATTAAGGAAGGAAAGGTTTATTTAGCTCTTAGTTTGTGGAAGTTTCAGTCCATACTTGGCTGGCTCCAAGGTAGAGTGGTTCGTGGCAGAGGGCAATGGTTCACAGTGGCGGAAGACATCAAAAGGGGGAGGAGCACAGTGTATGCAAGCCTCTTTCCCTCCTTTATATTGTATGCAGGCTACTCACTTCAGGGAAGATACAGCTCTCACACCCATAATCCCAGCATTGGACCATGAATCAATCACAAACTCTAGAAGCTGGCCCCCATGACTGCATGAGATTTGGAGGGACAACTAGACACAAACCATAACAAAGCTCATGTTCTTTCTTGTCTTTTAACAGACACTAAACCTTTGTGAGTTATACAAACATTTTGCCCTTGTGCATTTGGATGACAGGAAGGTATCAACTTGTCAATATCCACTGATCATGAGTAAGTGAATCAAAAGTCCTACATGTCCACTTTCATGTCCAATGTGGGATTTCACCCAAGGTTTTTCTGCTCCTGGGACCACTGTCAGCCCTACAGAAACATCCCCTGTAGGCCATGGAAGGCCATATGGGCTCAAGTATGAACCTGGGGATCTTCTAATAAAAACTGATCCCTGAACACATGGGGAAAATGACTAGCCCAGATTTCCCAAGCTCAGCTAAGGACAAAGAAAGGTGGATGACAATTCAGAATAGTAGAGTAAATGGTGTTTCTCAAAATGCAGGGGTCCCTGCAAAATCAAAGTCTGGAAGCAGAGGGTTGGGGAGGTATCTACATTTCAGTAAGATCCCCAGGTGATTCTCACAGTTGAGATCTCTCAGCCTAAATCGAGAAGAGTCTTATGTATAATTTTTCACAAAGACAGAAGGAAGTCTTTTCTCAAAGGAAGAAATTTTAGAATCCAGCAGAAAATATTAGCATTGAAAGGAAGGAAATCTAATCTTCATTGGTACAGTTTGGTTTTAACACTTAAGCTAATAACTGCCTATGTCACAGGCATAAATACTCAGTCAATTTGATGTATATATTAAACATGTACTAATCTCCACTCAAGATGAAGACATTCTTTCATCCTGCAGTAATAACTTTTTTTGGAACACTAAGTTTAATGAGTTTATTTCACATTAGTGTTCTTATTTTATTAAGCTTTCCTAAGGCTCTAAACGGTTTAGGTAAATTTCCCTGTGCTTAAAAATCTCCATAAATAATTGTAATTAATTGCTTCTCTATCCTAAATTTAATCCAGAGTCTTGTTCCAAAAGACAAATGAGACCAAAGGCTGAGCAACATCATCTTCTTGTAAGTATTTTGAAAAAGAAATGTCTAAGATGATGATTCAACAAAGAGCTGGACTCTTCACTGGACAAAAGAGGCTCACAGTTCATTAAGATAAAGTTGATCTCCATGATAAAAGATATGCAATTAAGACACAGGTAAAAATTATAAAAGGAGAAATTTAGAAACCAAAACAGATCAGGAAAGACCTTCAACTTCAATCACAAGAAAAATACAAATGATAAGGAGATGCTGTTTGCTTCTTACCAAATTGATAATTGAGAAAAGCTTAGACCCAATAATTGAAGGCAATTTCAGAATATATCTCAAGATTTAAAATGTATAGCCTCTTTTAGTTTCTTTATAATTGTAACCTAAAGAAATAATAACCATGGCTGTGATTTAACTATGACAATAACCAAGACAACATAGTTTGTGATTTACAATAGTAAAAAACTGAAAGAACCCAAAATAGTTAAAACATGCAGTGTAATAGTGTACAGTTACTGAAAGTATTTTGCTAAATAATAATGTGAGAAAAGCCTAAGATAAGCAAACAATGCTACATTATAAAGCATTATGTATCAAAGTTTATTTTACAAAATCTCACTGATAAATATACGGATGCACACTCATGTAAGGCCAGCATGACAGACGCCAAAATATTAACAGACATTATCCTGAATTTAAAGATCAAAAGAGAAACTTATTTCCTTCTTTTTGTCTTATATATTCGGTATAAACTTTTGTTAGTGAAAACTCATTCTTTTTTAAAATAAAAAAAACAATGCAATATGGTGCTAGCATTTGACAAGCACGTCATTTTCTATATCTTTGTACTGTAGTTTGAAGTTTTGCTTGCCCCGAGATCAGTAAGCCCCTCTGGAAAATGTCTCTGTAAAGAAGGGAAAATAGTCGTCTGTGAACTTTGAGGGTGCTGAAGGGTGCCTTTGAGGTCTGAATTAGGTCCCGTCCCCTGATGCAGGCTTCTGCTCAGAAAGTTCTGATGTGGTTACTGAGAAGTGAAAATGTCTAATTCCAAATTGGCCTTTGGTCTTACGACTTCTCATATGACATCACTGGGGGTGAGTTCTGAGAGTGAAAGAAGATACTACTAATAATGGTTCTGGGAAAGCCAACACTTCAGGTCACCTGGGTCAGAAAGAATTCATAGAGTCAGCTTGGTGGTTGGAGGAGGCGCGGAGCTGTCCAAAGTCCTGATTTTACCGCCAAGGAATAGAGAAGTGAAAATGTGAGGTCTAAACTTGGCTAAGCATATGAGTTTGTTAATATATTTTTGTTCTTTTATTTTTTAAAATAAAAAGGTTATTACAAACTTTGCTAAGCCACGGGAGTTATGGGTGTGCTTTTCTGAAGTTTAACCTGAAACGTTTATTGGAGGGGGTGGGAAGAGGAGGAATACACTACCTTGAATTCCATGTTAGAGAGTGAGCAGAACATCGGTATTCTCTCCTGGAACTCCATTGGAAAAGGTCAGATCGAGCTAACTCGTGTCTTTTCGACTTTAGTTTGCAGAAAATTAACTGAGGCCGGCCTGGGCAGCATTCTTCAATCTTCTTAACCTGTGCCTTTCTTTATTTCCTTAATTATTCAACAAGTACTTAGCACTGTGAGGTATGTAAGTCTTGTTCACATGACATGTCGGTAGATATACCAGTTGTTATTACCCATGACCAAGAAATGTCTGCGTGATATTTCTATACATTTCAATTAAACTTTGTGTTCTCTAATTCACTTATAAAGGTAGAGAGACAAATAAGTTCCCTTATTCACATATTACCTTATTGTTGAAACAGAATGAAGCCTTTGTTTCTGTACAAAATGATAAGGATATAGTGATTGTTTTCATTTCTACCGTTTTTTTAAGAAAACAAATCTTTATGATCCCAGCTTGCTGCCAAGAAGCAGGGTAAGGCAATGGGAAAAGAGGTTTTGTAATCATAAATGTGTATGTATTTAAACAATTTTAAGATACACATTTTTAATTGAGATGTGAAAGTTTTGATAAAAACTGAAACATCTCTGAAATTAGAATTCATCTTACTATCAGTGGAATCTAAAAACCTCGAGTTTTTTCCAAGGAGATTCGGCTTTTTGGCGCAGATCAAGTGTAGTGTCTTTCCAGGGAGATTTGCAATTGCTTTTGTTGGACACCAGGTGGCAATGTCAACCTGGTGCCGCTTTAGATTATATCTTTTCCCTGAGACTTTTTTAGATTGCATTCAGAGTGTGAATTCAGGCAACAGACTGATGCAGATTCCACTTGGAATTTAAATCGTGAGATTTTTTCATCTAGCCAATAGCAGGGTGTAGGTGCATAGGTTTTCTCAGTGCAGTGGATGTTCTTTTTCTTCCTTGTTCAGTTTTACTCAGGATAAACTTGACGTGTGTGTGTATGTGTGTGTGTGTGTGTGTACATGTATGTGTGTTTTCTCTTGCATTATGAGCATCTCTCAGTTGATGATGAAATATACTGGCCGGATATTGGACGCTATGATCTCTGCTTAACTCTTATAACCTAAGATTTCTTTTTATAATTGAGATAGTAATGTTTTTCCTAATATCATAGAGTGGCTGCATATTGATACTATTCTGGGATTCTGGAATCCTATGATTTAAGAGGCTCACTTTTACTTTTCTAAGGTTTTAGGACCCTTTCCTACAAACCTCTGCCTCTTCTCCTTTTCTTTGCCCTTCACCCTGTCCAGAATTCACAAGGGAGAAGATACACATAGTACTGTCTCCTCTATTCAAGAGCCAGGGTGAGCAAGTTTTGGGGACTTTGTGTAGAGCTGGTGAACAAAAGCACTGGCTTTGGCATAATAGTGGACTCAGATTCCAGGGCCCCTGGTGACAGTGTGACTTTGGGTGGGGTTCATTACTATTTCTCTGTGCCTCCATTCATGGAACATAAAATAAGGCTCATAATGGCATTTCCTTCTGTTGTCTTTGTCAATTTGTATGGATATCACAGAAATAATGCCTTGTACTTGGTACATACTCAATATGCTATTTATTACATATTCCCTGTTCAGAAATAACTCAGTCCCTAGTTGGAAGCTCAGAGCAAGAACCACCAAGGAAAATCTCTATGACATGAGGGGAGTGAAAGTTTTCTGATGTGCCCCATGTTCTCACCATGAGGGAACCTATGTCCTGTGGAGCACTTGACTGGTGGCACATAAATAAATGAGTGATCAGTGGGCAAGTCTCATGTCCTTTTGGGGACCTGCCCTGGCCATAGAGATCAACCTCAGACATGCTGTGCCTCCCACAGGTGCAATCTTGCTTCACTATCACATGGTTGCAGACGAAATGTGGACAGTTTTAGATAAAAGACACTAGGAACTACTCTCTGCATGTGTTAGTCCATTAGAGAAGTGAGTACATTGTTAGCAAGATGCATAAAAAGGCTTTGTTTAGCTCTGGACACAAATATCTGCAGAGGCTGATTGAGGAGATTTTTACAAAGCCACCTTGCTCATTTTATGGAATGCCCAGGAAAGAAAATGCATTTAATTTGTATCTTAGACCCTTATTTTTATTATGAATTTTATAATATTATGAATTAAGGACACCTGCTATTTTGGGGGCTTTGAGCAAGGCAAACCATTTTTAAAGTTTAATTACTTCATAGACACAATATATTTCAAATTGACAATTGCAGGTGAAGGTTTTAATTTTGGAGTTTGCAATCTGTAGGTAGTTATCTAAGAAACTCTTTGGGAATGGTGCCTGTGCGCCGAAGTGTGAATTCCCCCAACTGAGACAAGCAGAATCTCCCAGGCAGCTGAACAAACTCACAAAACAATTGTTCACTGGAGCATTACAGAGTGTTGGATCAAACCCCTGAAATTTGCTTGTAAATTCCCTGCTGTTCTTGCCTGAGGCTCCTGCAGACGTCAAACACATCCTGTGCTCAGTCAAAGGAGGTCTGTCCATGGCTATGATCAGCGCAAAGAAGCAGCCCAGTTAAGCAGAGATAGTAACCTTTCTTGCTAGCTTTGTTTACAGTTCAGGACTGGGTGGACCAAAAATATGGGAAAAAGTTATAAATATGCCACAGCCATATTGATCACTTTACCTGATCAAGACATTGCTCTGGAGCCTTTCAATATAACCTGAGAAGGCATACTTATTATCCTTACTGCGTGGCAAGGAATGCGTGCTCAGAGAGGTTACTCCACTTTTTCAAAGTCACATAGTAAGGAAGTGGTGAACGTGAATTCAAACCTACTCCATACCCACAACTTATTTTCTTCCTCCTAAGCCTAGATGAGGGTTTCTGAGCCAGCAGGTGACTTGGAAAATTGGATAATAGATATCTAAACTCAAGAAAGGCAATGTTAATCACTAATGCTTACACCAAGTTATTCGGTGCTTTTGTATATTATTTTACAAAGGTTGCAAATGATGTGAATTCACCTGCAAGCAAAGGCAAGTGGATATTAGTATCAACTGGCTTAATAATCTCCAAGTGGAAGAAACTCTTCTGATGCTTACTGTGAATTCCTTGTTCTTTTAGTGAAGAGCAAAGCTGTGGCTCTCTTTTAACCCAGCATCTCCTTGCATGGCCTTTAATCTACTACTAACTTTGAAAGCAAATAAGAAAAGAGAAACAAAAATCAAACAGCAAACAAACCCAAACCACATCCACTGGGTGCTGTCTCTGTCCCCAGGAACATTTACAATCATTTACTTCAGAAAAAGAGCCAGTGTGGAGACTCAGCTCTACCTTTTGCTCCAGGCTGGAGTCTTTAAACATCAGTGAGAATGGCTTGATATGCTCTCTTCGCAATTTATCGCCACTCCGCAAGTCGATGGTATGTTCTATTCTCTTGTTAATTTCCTCAGGCCCCGACTGGACATGCAAAGCTTGTGCAAGGTGGTTTGGAAGCAGATTTATTGAATTTCTTGTTAGGGCAGCCAGAGTCTAGGGGGAAAGCACATGCAAACACAATAAACCTGCTAGTCCCCTTTGGATAGAAAAGAAATGCAATGTTTTTAGATCATGTTGCTTTGCAAACAGTAATAGCATTCCATGCAGTTGTATTCAGTGAAACCTACACAATTTGATCAGTTAGAATTTGGGTCAGAGAAACACAACCTAGTAGAGTATCACATTAAGAGGGACATGTTTCCTGTATGTAGGTGCACTGAATTCCTTTGGTTGAACTGTTAGGAGAGTTGCTGCCTTTGAAATGTTTAATCATAACCCTTTCTCTAACTGGGCACATCGCAGGTATGAGAGAAAGAGAACCAAAGAAGTAACAGAAAGTAAATGTATCCAAAAAGCCCACAAAAATGATCATCTTCCACCAAGGAGATTTCACATTTTCATGTGCTCTTTTATTTAAGGGTGGTGGGGAGACTTGGAAGTCCCTTAGCTTGCATTTTCATGTTAAGCATTCCTCATAGACTGAAAAGTCAAATGTGTGAGGATCTGCTCCTCAAACCTGATGAATGTTATTAAATTTTTGCACTTCACAAATATTTCCCTAGCCAGTGTAGCCCATTAGATATCTATATACTCATATAGATATATGTATGTAATTTCCTTTAGGCAAAAAATGCAAGCATTCCAGCCTCCCACTCTTCCACAGGCTTACACAGCATGAGGCAAGGAAAGGCACAACCACCATCGCTGATAACTGGGTTTGGATACATGGATGCAGAAGTTGCATTGGCTTATGAGGACACATCAGGCTTGGCAGGGAGACCTGTCTTCTGGTGATTGGCTGACTCTAGCCAATGCAATGCTTATTCACACCTTCAGTTTGAGACAGCTCCTTCTACAAGAAAGGACCTGAAGAGAGTAGGGAGAGATGCCTACTCCATTCCCTTGAGGTTTCCTACAGGGAAGGTGGATGACATAAAGTATCTTCCGAGTGAGGAAGTGAAAACTCCGTACCTCTGTACACACTACATACAACTGCTTTGCTTGACGAGTCTCTCAGCTTGGCTGTGTGAGAACCCAGGCTAGACTAAAATGAGATTATATAATTACCACATGGCAGCCTGTCAGGCAATGGAGGACCTTGGAGATCCTCCTGCCGACATCCTTCATGTACCAATAGCCTTGGAGAGACTTGGTCAAGAGCTCTCCTCTCATTTGAGCTGAATGACACCCACTGAGGGTTGGCCAGAGCTGAAGTCAGGAACTTTGACCTCTCTGGAGTCATCCAGCCTACTCGATAAGGGTTCTTCCTGTGGAATTGCTGGTCCTTTCATTTTAGCCTTCCCGGGAACGTGAATCTAAGTTTGAGTTCTGTAAAGCATTCTGTAGGAAGGCCTCATCATTGCTGACTTTTACAGGAACTTTCTTCTCCAGCCCCAGTGTAAAAGACGGGGTCAATTGTGCCAACATAAGACAGCAAAATATAAATTCTTAGGGCACTGAAATGGTTGATTTCAGTTCTAAGTACCAAGGAGACTACCGCAGAGAAAAAGATAGATGTTAGGAGGAGGCATGGCTGG
The DNA here is from genome assembly GCF_000276665.1 of Chinchilla lanigera. NCBI lineage: Eukaryota > Metazoa > Chordata > Mammalia > Rodentia > Chinchillidae > Chinchilla > Chinchilla lanigera. The sequence goes on from NW_004955461.1 coordinate 5,583,425, forward strand.
ATGAGAGGCGAGAAGGACTGAAGCAGAGAGAAGGAAGCAGGAACCAATGTTGTGGAAAATTGAAGAGCAAGATCCACACAAGGCCAGAGGGCTTGGGTTCCTGGGAGTGAAAAGGACCATGCAACATTCCCTAAAGCAAAGGAAGCCAGACTAGCAACCACTTGGTAGATTTCTCACTGGTTTCTTGGGCAGGTATTCTTTCCACACAGCTTAAAAGGTGCCAAACTTAGGTTTGTGTCTTGGAGAGGAGGTGGGAAGAACCCTCAGGCCACCCGTGTCTGAGCATACATTCTGGCTTGGAGCCATGATGTGCTCCAGAGTCCTTTGAGCTGGAATCTAATGTGGGGAGATCAGATCTACTGTATTATGTATTTCATATCCTTGTGATTAGGCATCCCTATCACTTTCTGTAACTTTAATTTTCTTAAGTGTTCCTTCTTTGAATTAAATGGAACTATCCATTCCACCAGTCTCCCATGCTTTCTACAACCTTTGGATTCCATAGGGGAGTTTCAAACTATTTTTAAGGCTGATTTCGTTAAATCACAGTAGCAGCAACATTGACAGTAACAGTGATCACCCCTGGAACTCTCTAATACGACCATTATTTCAAGACATTGTTTTCAACAGGAATGAGTTGGAGTAATTGAATGAGACTGTAGTCTTGGAGGAATGAGACTGTAGTCTTGGAGTAAAAGAATTCTTCATATCAGGTATATTTAATTGAATGAATAATTCCCTAGTTTGCCCTTATATTTTCTCATAGTGACGTGAACAGCAGTTGCCAGAGACTGATGTGAACCTGTAGGGAACACATGTAACTTAGGAAGATGCGATGCTTCCTGGTTGCCTGTGCTTTGTAATGGGAGTTGATTCAGAGGATTCTGCCGCCACTGACCATTCCTACAGGCTAGAGAGCCACTAACCCAGCACCTTAGAGCTGCCCTACTCCTCACCATATTCTCCTAACTGGCTGAATGGTTGCTTCAAAGGAGAAAGGATGGGAATCATGCCTTCCCCATTCTTTCTCTTAATATACCACATACCAAATTAGTATATGCTTGCCATCTACATTGTAGGTGGGAACGTAAACTGGAGATTCCTTAAAAAACTAAACAGCAATTGCAGTTGACCCAGCTATTCCTATTCTGATATCTTCCTCAAAGAGTTAAAGTCTTTGTATCACAGTGACACATGCAGACGTGTGTTAATATCAGTGAGCTAAATTATGGACATGGCCTATATGCCCACCAACTGATGAACAGATAAATAAAATGTGGTATACATATAATATGGAGTACTACTCAGGCATAAAGAAGGATAAATTTGAGTCATTTGTAAGAAAATAGATGTATCTGGAGACCATGATGCTAAATGAAATAAATCAGACACAGAAGGCTAAATACCACATCTCTTTGTTCTTCATCACTGCCACTAGGATATAGCTATTAGCTGGGAAAAAGACTGTTTCATCAAAATGTCAATGGTATTGTGGTAGAAAAATCTCTTTATGTCCAAGCAGTCATTTTTATTTCACATAATCATATTTCTAGCATTTTATGAAGGTAATCAATTCTCAGTGATTGTTTTCTTATCATTTGCTCTGTCAAGTTCATATGACAAATAAGTGTTCTGTTTGACCAGCAATCTTTCTAGCACCCACCTCACCTTTTTAGGGCCTATCTCCTCAAGGGAAGCTCTGTCTGAAATCCAACAGGCACACAAATTGAAATCAGGAAGGGCCATTGGGAAGTCATCTGCTTTCATTTAACTCTCAGCTCCACACAAAGGATACATGCCTGGAGGTGCGATGATGTTGTGAGATTATTTGTGATAGCCTATTCTCCATTAGTGAAAACTATGATTTGGTTATGTGTTCAGCCTAATGGGGTAATTCTGCCAACACCAAAAATCCACATGCTGATGATCACGATGACCATTTCTAAGAAGTCCTGGGAAATGCATAACATGTCTGCTTTTCTTACAAACTCACACTGGAATGAGCTATTTTTAGTAGAGTGGACCTTTCTCTTCTGAAGACTTGCAACACCAGCAATGAGCTAGACTGGATCAGGCCAAAAATCAGGTCATGCTTTCAAAAGTGATTCTAGATTTAAATTGACCTCCACACTGTTGAGACAACTCATTCACATAAACGATTGGCTAGAGAATAAGAAAAGCAAGTGACTGAAATGGTAGGAAATGAAAAATGCCAGGAGAATATTTGACTACAATATAATAAATATCATATAATGTATAACTGAACACATATACTCAAATACATATTTCAGTGTATAACTGAAGAATGTGTTATATTTATATGCAATTGTAAATATGCATATTTACTTATATTAGCTGGTGCTCTGAGATATCTGGAATACAAGATTGGAGTAGCAGTATTATAAATATTGTATGTTTATACTTACAAATGGCATTACAACATTATAAACAACTAATTTTATTTACTTACTTTAGTGATTTAGATATTTGGATGTCAGAATGCAGTAGCAGAAATGTCATATTTAGTGGTCTCTCATGATTTTTCTTCACAAAAAGATGATGCAGCTCCTAGATTCAGCCTAACTGAGATCCATATTCTTGGGTGTATAAGACATAGCAAAACCCACATGAGGACCACAGTCCATTCAAAAGCCGAAGTTCTGAAGCTGAAGGGTCTTAGCCTGAGAAGCCAAGAGTTTTGGGAACGGCTACAATCAGGGGGGCTGAGGAGTCTTTATAAACGGCAATTGAGTTGGGTGGGGATGTCATGGATCCTCTCAGCATTTCATTTGGTACATAAGGCTTTTCTATGGAGTTCATCCTTTACCTCTGTACCCACTGAAGTCCTACTTTTCCCACTGTTTCTTTCACTACATGGATGGCCATGAACCTTGATATTACTTAAACAGCTTGTCACAGGGAGTAAACTCTTCCCAGTACGATTTCTGGTTGAAATCTTAGACACAATCTGAGGTTTTTTTGAGTCAAAAATACTCTAATGCTCTTATGGAATCACATTTTCCAATCTCAAAACACCCCCTATAGCATCCCTGTCAATACTATGCATCAGTTTAGATAATTTATGTGCTGAAGGGCTCTATTTCATTGTTGGATCCTCCTAACTCTTTCATAAGAGTTGTAGGATGCTTCACCTCAAGTTCTGCATGTTCATTTAAGAAATGTGGCTCCATTATTTGTTTATTGCCATTTCTTGTCCCTCGTCTCCTTGAGACAAGGGACTTAATAGTTTTTGTTTCTATGTTGCCCACGGTTGTGCCAGGGTTTGATGCTTCAGAACAACATGTTGATTGAATGAACAAATTCATCTGCTCTTCTGATGGGATTCATAGTACACATTACTAGATAAAGGACACTGATAAGTTCTGCAAGATTAAGACTTTTAAACTCTGTGTTGTCCAAGCTTTTTGACAAGAAAATTCACCTGTCCTTTGAAATTACCTCTGCATATTCAGTGGGATATCATCTAGAAGACAATGCTCTGAAGTTCTTACTTGCTTTTTCTCCCATAGCTTTCTACTGGGCCAGTTTCTGATGTCTGAATAAAATCCATTTATTTCCCTCCACGTGACCACTTTCTAGCATTCTGACTTTTCTTCTCTGGGTGAATGGCTTTGAGTTCTCCAGTTAGACCACAAGTGACGTGGCTTTCCCATAGCATAAAATGCTTTCTCGTTTGTCCATGCCCTCTGTGAACAGCTGCAGAGAACATCAGACCCAATGGAAATGACATCTGACCCTGTAAGGGAGCTCAGACAACTGACAAAGTCTGCTTTGCTAAGCTATTACTCCACCTTTATAGTTTATGCATCAGAGCACATAGCATCTTGGTGCATATCCTAGTCCTACTTTACAAACTGATTCAGGCATCACCTCCTCCAGGAAGTCTACTCTAAACCTATACTTGCCCTTAGCCCAGTTACTGTGATTTATTGTAATTACCCAATTATATGTTTCCTTGCTCCCTTAAACACTGATCTTACTGAGATCAGGTGCTGAGCATTATCCATGACTGAGTTTCTAGCACATGGCACATTTTATAGGTTCATAAAAAATACATGTGGATTGAATAATTAGATGGATGGAGGACTGAGTGTCTCTATGTAAAGATTTTTTTTCTAGAGCAATGTTTCTGGTCTTGTGCTACCAAAGTCCCTTTATTTTGCTTGTTCTTTTCCAAGTGGATCCCAAATTTAGAAACATTCTGATTATTGGCTTGTGTTAAATAAAATGTACTTTATTTTCCTGTTCTTCAGTCTAAATGCCTAGGTTTTTGATCTGCATGAGATAAGAGGCAACACCATGACAGCTGATACTCCAACCAAGAGCAAGAGCCATTTAAGGCAGCCTTGATTCCTGTCAGTGTGAGGTCTTATTTGGATTTTCAGAATCCAGAGGTTGCTCCTCCATAACTGTTTCTTATTGCTGACTGCTAGGGAACCAGAGACCACAGTGGTGACCAGTGGTACCCTGAGACTTTTCGGGGACCAAACACTAGACCACTGATGTTGAACCTTTTAGAGACTGAGGGCCCAAACTGCAACCACAAACTCACTTCCTTATCGCATTGCAATTAAACTTGAATGCTTGGTCGCTGAGGCGATGCTGGGGCAACTTGGTTTATGTGACAACAGAGAGGGCTCTGCACATCTGCTGCAGCATGTGTGCCATAGGTTTGCCACCACTGCCCTAGACTAGTTTTATCATGAGTATCTCCATGAGTCAGCATGCAGAAGAGTGATCAAGTCATTAGTGACAGAGCTTCATCTTGTCTTAGCTTCTCTAGGAGGTAGATGCAGCAGTTTTGAGATTTAGCTGTAGGTACCTATGCTTATGGTTTTACCACACTGCTGATGTGGGAAGGACCCAGACAGGATACCAAGTTCAGCGGCTCAGGACATAGCTGTGGCGCTTCCTACTCTTATGCTTAGAGGCTTCTTGTTCCAGGTCCAGAGTACTGGAGTCTATATTCAGATATAGAAGGCTGATAACTTCTTTAACTAATTCCTGGCAGCAGTTCCTGTCCCTAATGTGGAGGGTCCTCTTGGTCCTATTCAGCCTTGTTCCTTGTGGAGTTTTGATTGTGGGAAAGGTAGAGATCTTATCTTTTAGTCCTTATATAACTTTCCATGTCCTAGAGGACCCAGCAGAAACACTAAGGCTTAACCAGAGCATCTCATGTGCACATGTAGAGCTATTTTTTTTTTAACTCTTAATTAAATCCTAATCCAACCATCAAAAAGAAGGCTCCTCCTTTTGAAAAGGTTATCCATGTTGTTTTTGTGACAAATTATAATCATATATAATTATGGGCTACCCACTAATGCTATGCTATACTCATATGTTGGAACAATTGAATCAAGCCAATTTTACATATTCATCATCTTAAATACTATCACTTACTCTTTTAAGAAAGCTTGCTTCTTGGGACAGTTTCCAGATAACACAGTCTACAATGGTTTCTGTTTAGGGTTTCAGGGAAAATCCTTTTTTTTTTTTTTTTAAAGGCACAATTATTTTTTCTCAAATCTGGGGATGGGGAGCAGAGATATCCTTGGATATAAGATGTAATTGTTTTCTGTAGAAGAATGTGAAGTATCATTTGAATAAACATTGACTTGAGTGATTCTTTAGGAAATATTCACATAGGGTTTCTTAGAAGCTGCACATAGCAGTTTTTCTCCTTCTTGCGGGGAATAGAGGTGGTACCAAATTGGACCATTCTCCAGGGGCAAGGTAAGACCTGCAGCTGCAAGTTCCCTGTCTGTATAAAGAGAAATAAATGTCACATCCAGATTATCTATTTGATGCATTTTAAATCTAGGAATTTTATTTACTTTTATTCTTCTTTGGGTATTTATGTTGACATGATGTATTTTTCAAACAAAGCAAAGGAATATCTAATGAGATTATACTGTGGGAGGAAGTCTATAGGTTTCTGCTTTGGGAAGATGTTTTAGGTAATTTTCATAATAATTTCACAGCTTCTGACCCAGGAAATAAAATAACAAGGGTCAGAATATCCCTCTGATTACTGAAATAATAGACCATATGTTTCTAACAAGCCTATGGGAGGATGCCATCATGACTCTATAACTTAGTGTCCAATCCCCAAACAATGCAAGTCAGTTGGGATCATTGTTGCTTCCCGCCTTGAGGCACAAATAGGAATATCCAAATGTTGTCTGGATAGTACATTTGATGGGGATTAAAAGAGCTGTGAAATAATTTGATTAGCATTGGAAAACTTGTGTTCTGAAATTTCACCTCTTTATGATTAAAGAAATAAAACAACGTTGGCAGGGGACTCTTAATTCTGGCTGCTTTCACAGAGAGCATTTCCTATTTTGCTATTCATTTGAACCCCATCACCTCACTCGCCCTTTTAACTAATATTGGCTATTTTCTAGTTGGCTATTAACTAAAATGGCTATTTTACATTAAATGCCTCACACTTTGCTTCATCTCATCCTATTGGGCTGGGGGTCATGGCTTGGGGTACAAGCACTGGGACCTCACTGAGCTTTGGATGTGATATGGACATGGGGTCATCTGTGGCTCAACTTCCAGGCCCAACCATAGCTCCTGGTTGGGCAGAGCTCTCTGGACAGGAAGACTCAGAGCCTGGAGAAAGACTTGCTAATACCTTGGACTTTGCTCACAATCCTGACCTCAGCCAGGTGACTAGAAACAAATGTTTTCTAACATTGATTCTGTCTTGTCCAAAAGGCTTCTTGACTGTTCACTTCATCCATTAGGTGTTCCTTGGATGTTGAATACTTTGGATTCTTCAGAAAGAAGATCCTAATCTCAGGTGGGAAAATGTGATTGTGTTTGAGTCATTACACACTTGGGCCACTTTAATTAAAATGTTATTAAACTTATTAGATTTGGCTGAAATGGAACTTGACAACTGAGGCATGATGACTTTGAAGCTACATGATTGGAAGTAAATTGTCAGCTGATGTTTTCACTTTTATATCATCATGTTCTTAGTAATGTGAAGAAGAGATTTGCAAACTCCAGTCCTGACTTCATCTTGGGGCCCGGGTGGTAAAAACATAGGGGTAAGGTCCTAGCCTAGGGAGGGAGGCAGGATCCCTGCTTCATATGGACTCGTGGGGACAGAGAAGCTCAAACATTAATGGTTTACAGATAAAAGAGATAGATATGACTCAAGAAACCTGATCACTGAAATGCCTGGGCCAAAATCTTATAGACTGTGGCTGGAGAGGTGATCACTGTCCTGCTGACTCTGGGTGACCTTGGGCCCACAGCCTGGAAAATTTTAACCCAGGAAGTAAGTAAGCAGACATATAACATATATCGGGTTCTAGGTAAGTCAGGTACTTGTGAACATCAAAGATGTAGGATTTTCAGAAACATCAATGCCTGAAGTCTGTGCAAGTGTGGTTGAGTGTATGTGTGTGTGTTTTCTTAATAGAAATTTTGAGAAATTTAATTATAAGAATCACCTAAACTTTGAACTCCTTTGTAGTTCAGAAGTAGCTCTCTCACTTGGCACATGATAATTTAGATCTGACATATCTTTCAAAGGTTCCTAGGTTGGAGGTTTAGCTCCCAGTGTAGCAATATTACAGGGGGGTCTTTTGGAAGTTGATTGGGTCACATGGGGCCTAACTACATGGGTGGATTAATCAATGGGTGGATTCATAATTTAATGGCTTATTGGGAGGTGATGAAATTTAGGTGGGACATTTGGATATAAATCTAGGTGGGACCTAGTTGAAGGGAATGGCACATGGAGTCATCCCTGAGGAAAACATATTGTCTCAGCCTGTCTGCTGTCTGTCTGTCTATCTCTTTGCTTCCTGGCTGCCATGAAGTAGCCAACTTTCCTATGCCATGATGCTTCTGCTTTGCCATAGTCTTAAAAATGAGCTAGCTAACCATGGACTGAAACCTTTGAAACCATTAGACAAAATAAATATTTCTTACTTTAAGATATTTTTCTCATATATTCCATCACAGTGATAGAAAGCTGACTCACACAGCATTTGAGAGAAATATTATACTTTTAGTTGATGATAAATTGCTCAGGTTTTTTGTTTTACATCTATCAGGATGAGTTTTCTCAGACTCTTGTTACTCACTAAAAGAATAGAATTTAGTTATTAACGCTTTTCTTAAATTTTTTCCAATGGATGTGTAAGTTACTAAGCCTAAAGAATCTATCTCATCTTAGTGCTTGCCAATTGTGATAGGCAGGGAAAAATTGAGGAAAAAAGCAGCAATGCTTTAGGGTCAGTCTGCTACATCTTTGGGAGTATGTGCCTTTGGTTATATCTTTTAAACTTTCTAACACATACTTTCCTATTGTAATTGTCTAATTAGCTTTTCTGCATTTTTATCATCCTAAATGTTTGTTTCTGAGTTTGTCACTTAAGAACATGAAATCCTGAGTAGGCTGGAGGATACCTGATGTGTCCAAAGCCAACTCATGGTGTGAAGAGATGCTTTGAGGGACTGAAGTTAATATAAAAGCCACAGAGTGGGAGAAACATCACTAAATCTAGTCATCAATAACCTGGGCTTCACAACAGTAGTTTGACAATCCTAGACAGGTGAGAGAACTTTTCAAAAACATTCCATCAGGACTGGACACTTCTCCTGCATAAACCACTGCAATTTATTTCTCACACAAGGTGAAGTAAAAATAAACTCTCACACAAATAGCTAAGACAACAGTGTTCAAACCAATAAAAATATTAAGTGTCTTTGCTGTGGGTGGGATAAAATCAACTGAGAGGAACCACATACCTTTGTTTATGCAGATCAGTAACCCTGATGGGTCATGATGCATGGGTCAAATTACTGTAAAAAATGTAATAAATGACTATTCACATGAAATGTAGCTTTATTTGGAAAGAAAAAAACTCACATAGATATAAATTGCCCTAGGTCAAAACAGCAGAGGATGTCTCGGGTGCCAAAAAGAAGGGAACAGTCATTGATGCAGCTCATTGAAGAAATGCTACAGTGGTTAATCTTAGCCCAGTCCTCTGCAAAGTGTTCACCAAGATTATTATACAATAATGCCCAAATGCTTTGGTTTCAGATTAGAAGGATGAGGAAAGGAAAAGATTGCATATTTTTGCTATTTCTCTGTCCTACTATTTTCACTTATTCAAAATATCATACATTTACTATTGCATATCTAAAATACTGCCTACCCATTTATTGATTTCTGTTTGTCAGGCTACAATTTTAAGATGTGCAAACAACTAGTCAATTCTTGGTGAAAAAAAGAGCCCAACTAGTTTTAGAAAAGTTTCACTGAGTTATTGCTCTGTACTCACCAAAGTCTATCTGTCATATGCTTGCCAACCGAAATGTACATTTTGAGATCTGTAATTCTACAAGAACCCCATCTACTTATATCTCTTCCACTCGAGTTTGTCTCAGGAACTTTAGAGACAGGAAGGATAATTACTGAAAGTTAATGGATCTCATTGCCTACTTAATCCACTCAACACTCTCTGGAAGACTTCAAATCCACTTGTTTTTCTGGACAGAGTGAAAGACCAGATGCCTCTAATAGCTCCCCTTGGCTGAACTGAGCTGCTGCGTTGGGAGGCAGGGCTGAGAAAAGCCTGAGGAGTTGGGAGAAGCCATATGACAAGAAGAATGCAGCTTCTCTTTAGTGGTGTCTCTAAAATCTTCAAGCTAAGCTTGCTGATGTCCAGTGAACATCAAAACAGAATCTAATTCTGAGATCATTAAAAACAAATGGAGAAAAATTTGCCTGTAATTTTCAGCATACCAAGGTTGAAGGTGATCAACTAGATATTAGGTAGCCTATCACAGAAGCAGAAAGCTCTGAAAACACACCTTCCTTTTAAAGATCAATATCCACTGTTTCAGTTGTTTTTAGGGAGGAGGAATTTCATGTTAAATTTTTTGTGGGGAAAGAGAAGCCTGTGTTTTGGTGTTCAGCAGCAGGAAGCTAAGCTAAGGAGATGGGCTTGCTCTTCCCCTTTCTGGGTTTCTTTCCCTCATTCCTAGCTTCACTCCTAGTGTAGATCTTGGTTAAACCTTACTTTCTTTGGAAAGTCATCCTTGATTCCTTTGGATCGTGCATCCCCCTCTACTACACTGTACTGCTGCAATCTTTGCAGTGTTTACATGGAGCCTTTTGGCCTGTTAGTGACACAGTTTTCAAGCTCTTGAGCGCTGGACCCCTCCTTTCTCTCTCTGTCCTCAACATTTGCCTCTCATCTTCAAATTGAAGTCACTCAATAAGCAATTAACAGATCTATGGCTGGATGAATCAGTGAACACAGTGAGCATCTTGGTGGGACTGACTTGCCTACTTGAATGACAGAAGGGAAATGAATTAGAAGTAAAATTAAGGTTAACTAATTAAATGTAGTGAGTTCGTTGTCTTGTGGGATTTGTGGGCCTTCGTGTATGCACAGAAAAGGGCCTAACCCCTAGTTTGCATCCCAATTTAAAGGTGAGGAAACAAGGAGGAAAGGAACCAAATCCTAGGATCAGTATTACTTGATAAGGAAACACGATTATGTTGAAAACAGGGTCTTGGAATATGCAAAGTGTGAGGGTGTTTGTGACAATATCCAGATGTTTATTATCAAAACCCATCTAGCCAGAATGTCAAGAAAATGGTATTTCATTTCTTGAGGGTTTATCTTATGTTCTTTCAATATATTTTGCTTTGATTCCTATTGATGAACTTTGTTTTCATGTTTTAAGACGGTTGGATAACAATTTAAGTATAACTTTTGTAAACAGTGGGTGTCCCCACCCCTTACTGGTGAGTCCTTTGCTGTATTTGGATGGCAGGATGCTGAAGTAGACACAACTCACTAGCATGGCCACAGAGCCCAGAGTAGGTCACAGGTGGAGACAGTAAATGGGTGGAGTCAGAAGTAAGAGAAATTATTGGACAGTCGGGTCCACTTTTACTGCTGTGCATGTGAGGGCACTGCACTATGGAGGGGAGAAGTGGTTCCTCGTGGTCTCTTGATAGGAGAAAAGTCAGGGTTATAATTCAGTTCTGCTGGATTTCAATCCAACTGTTCCTATCAATGGTCAATAATATGGGGCCCACAGAGATTTAACCCAAGACCACAAAACTTGTAACCTGCAGGGGCTATCTAGAAGAAACCTGAGCATCAGCATTGGGTCTACATGACAGTTTTATTCAGCAGTGTTTAGATGACAATTCTTGTTCTTCCAGTGAATGCAGAGAACAGAACCTAAGAGGAGTGCTGTCTGGGACCAGTAGTGACACAGTAACCTAAACATCCTGGCTGTTGCCCAGGCTGCACTGGTCTCCTTTCCTACAGGTCTCAACCTTCTCTATTCCAAGTGGAACTAATCCAAATGGTTGGTTGCTTCATCACTAGGCAGACAGGAGATACTGCCCAGTTTTTTCCATGCAAACAATCATCATGATAGGACACTCAGGTAATGAACAGCAACTGGTAGGATGGGACTTCCATGATCTGGTTGGAGGGGATTATGGTCATTTCCTGGAGCTGTCACAAAAATTTCTAAATAGCCCTTGTGAGCCAGAGACCAATATATTTTGGGGGATGGTAGGGTATACACTCTTACCACATACTCATACATGTGCATTTACACACATGTCACATAATACACACACGCATATACATATGTCACATATACACATGTCACATATATACACACACGCATATACATAAAGACAACCACATACATACATACACACCACATGGAATACACACACCTTCTAAGACTGGCTTAGTCCAAAGCAGATTAGAAAGTAGAAACAGCATATAGATAGACTACAAAGAGCAAGACTTGTAGAATGATGGGAGGGAGGTAGTTTTTGGAGCCAGATATAATTGGGCTCTAATCACAGCTATTATTTACTGGCTACATGACCTTCAGTTGGTCTCTCAGAATCACAATTTTTATATTTGTGAAACAAGTGCATTACATTTACTCCATAAGTTGCTGTGATAATTAAAGGGAAAAAATGTGCATGATGCTTTCAATGTGACACCGGGTCCAACACTTGTCACTTTTGTGGCCATCAGTGACCTTACCTATATTGCAGGCAGTGAAGCACTTTAGTTTTCTGTTTTTCACATGGAAAATTAAAATAAATTCTATCTTGTTTAGAATCTTCAGAAGCGCACAGATTAACACCATGTTAACAAGTCAGTCTGCTGTGTAAAAATAACTGAAATATATATGGAGGTATCAAAAACTTACTTTTCTCCATGTGACTCTTAAAAATGTCTCAGAGGAGTAGTAAACAACTGCCTGGACTATCAGGAGAATGGTTGGGGACAGATACCATGCTCTAAACGTGAGGCTTGTTTCTAAAAGAGTAGCTCCACCTCTCTTGGCATCCCACTTGTCATAAAAATCTGATTAAAAAGACTAACATGGGACTGGGGATGTAGCTCAGTGGCACAGCACCTGCCTGGCAAGTGCAAGGTGGTGAGTTCGATTCCTGGTACCGGAAGAAAAACAAAACAAACAAACAAACAAAAAGACTAATATATAGTTCACATGATGAATTTTAAAGCTGTTTAAAAGCCTCAACCTTTGTATCCTCTTGTAAGTCATGACTCTAAGATGGACTTTATCTAATGAGTCCACTTTTCTCCCCTACAATCAATTCCACAGAAGGCAACCAAAGTCTAATTCAGATCATGCCGTTGTCCTGCTTAAAACTTTATCACTTCCCTTGGTATAAAACACATACTCAAGAAATCTTGCAAGGCCAATCTGCTGTCTGCTTCAGCATGCCCCTCCTTCTGAGGCCCCTATGTTCTCTGTTTGTTTAAGTCTCCTACTCTTCCAGCACACTGAACTTCTTTTCTTCTTTCTACCTTAGGGCCTTTGTATTAGATGTTACTATGTTTAGGATGCTCTTAGCCTGGCTGTTTGCAAGCAGGTCCTTCCTGCACTCTAATCTTTAAAGAGGCCTTCTCTGACAATCCTATCTGCAGCGATTCTACCTGTTCCTGGTCATACATCTCTCTATTTCCTTCAAAGCACTTACATGCTTTGGTTAATTGTCTGCATTTCCCATTCATTTAAAATTTAAGCTCCTGAAGGATAGGGACCACAGCTATTTCTTCACTGCTGGACTCCCAGTGCAGAGAAAACTTTAGTACCCATGAAATCATTGTGTGACTGAGAGCTCAAGCCCAGATACAGGTTTCAGTGAGGGAATGCATCAGAGGAGCAAGATACAATCTTTAATAGAGGGACCTTTGAACAGTCTTCTTTTCATCCCTACTTTTTTTTCTGAGAGATCCTAACAAGCTACCTTGAAATTTTGGGATATCCTATTCCAAGTATGAAAAATTTCCCTTTTGCTCTACTTCAATTGCCCACTTCCACTATTGTAATCTTAAATTCCACTAGCCTGTTTGTGATCCTAAATTTCTCATCTTCCAGTTTTCTTACTTTTGTTCCACTTAGAAGCTTGGGCATGGGAAGCCTCGCTGAGCCCAGGTTCAGGGAGCCAAGACACCAAGGCAATGGGCAGAGCGTTGCCCCTGCCAGGAATTGGGAGTGCAACATGTGGTTCTCAGGGTATCTCATAGCAACAGGGACACCAGAACTCAGACCAGAAATTTCAACCTACAGTGAGAGAGATACAGAAGCTGGGAAGCTGTACAACATCAAAATGCAGGGCGTATAGCCAGGCATAGGTAGAGCCTAGAAGATTCCCTGAAGGGGTCAGAATAATTCTTAGTGCCTTTTCTTGTTCCTCTAAGCTGTTAGTATGCTACTGAGTGGGTGGAAGGGAGGGGACAGGAGGGGCATCCCAGCTTTTCTTGGAAACCCAGAGCCCTCTTTCATCAGCTATCACACCCTGGCTCCTGACTTCACCATTTCACCAAGTCTGCATCTGGCCAACAATATTCTTCAATCCAATTTTAATGGGCAGTTTTAAGTCCTCATCTTACTGAGCTTCTTCACTACAGCTGACTTTGTTCATTCTTCCAAATTCTCAACACACCCTGGTCTCTTTAGTTCTGTGGTACCACAACCCCCAGTTCTCTTCTGACTGCTTTGCTTCCTCTAGGTCCCTGCCAGTGAATCCTTACTCTCTTCTACCTTCCACCTGCTGTTCCCCAGGATCTGCCTTGTGCCTTCTCATTTCCTACTTTTACATATTGCCTACAGTGATCTCTTCACTCTCTTCCGTCTTCTAGCACTTGAATTTGGATGAGCAGACCAACTTCCCTTGGATAGTTCTTTTACAACTGAGTATATTTGGCAGCTGGCTGGATGTCTCTCCCTGGATGCCTCAGAGGTATCTCAGACTCACACGTCCTAAACTGAATTCTTAGTCTTCTCTTTCCAACCTCTTTCCATTCTAGTATTGCCTATTTCAATTCATAATTCTATCATCCACCCAGCTATCCAAGCATAAAACCTGTGTGTGCAATCTCACTAGTTTACCTTTCTCACTACCAATATCCAGCATTTCACTCATTCATTTGACATATTTTAATCAAGCTATGTGATTTATTCTAATTATAGTTTAAACTATACAGGTGCAATTTCTGTCTTCACGAGGCATATAAAGTACTGGTTGACCTTACCTCTAAAATGTTTCTTTTCTTCACTCCTCCTCCTCCTCCTTTTTTAGTAACAGTAATTGTTACTAAATAGATGCTCAATTAGTTCTTATTGAGTTAATACATAAGGGTGTAACTATCTGAACATCTGCTTCATACATAGTTTAGAATATGACACAGCAACACAATGTCATTATAAATATTTCTAAGCATGCATTATGAATCAGTGCAAACCAAAACATCTGGCCAATTTAGCTGGAAAATCCCCAGTGAAGCATTAGTACATTTTATTTGTGTTATGCAAGCACTCAGATGGTCTAAGCTTCTGTGGAATTGACTGGGTGTTTTGGCATCACGTGGGCTCAGACAGACCAGTCTTGATCTCTTCCTGGGGCATATTATGTCACTGAATTGCACATATGGCTCACTGACTTCTACAGTTAAGTATAAGTACCAACACTGAATGGTCGTGATCATTTTAATTGGTTCAATCATTTCCAAAATGTTATTACTTTGTGCCATGGGGTTATTTATCAGTATCAGCACACATCCACTACTGACTTTAAAATCTAAAAACAAAAGTGAATTGAGATTGTTCCTGCAAAAGATGGCACAGATGGTTATATCCAGGCAAAATAAATGATATGTTTAAATACAAGGTATGTTTAAACACCAGTAATAATCTTTGACTAATATGGTATTTTCTGCAATAACTGTTTGGTGGTAACAGTAGATATGTTTAGAAAATTAGCAAAGAAATATTTTAATTGTTATTATAAAATGTTATCAGATCAATCAATCATGAAATGGAACTGAGCATCTCCAACTCTGTTTTTTGGTTCTCAGTAATTAGTAGCGAGGTCAGGTATGACTGAGATTAGAACAATAAGGAATTATTCCAATTCTCACAGCCAATTTTTGGAAAGACTTTTCCAAAGGGAAAAAATAAAAACAAAATAGCCAGAAAGAGAACTTTATACAAAATTACAGAGCTATTCAGGGTGAAGCATGCACCTTCTTTTCTCTAAATAACCAGTATTCAGATTAAAGCTAATAATAAACAGAAAGTGCACTGTCAGCTGGCCATGCACCCACTTCAGGAAGTAGTTAAAACCATCATTTTATATAATAGCAAATTAGGCCAGGCACACTGATTCAGGGATAGAAAGAAGTAGGCATTGAAATCAGTGAGGACTTGTGTGGGCATACTAACTTTTTTTTGGAAAATTAAACATGCACAAAAGAGTAGTAAAGACCCGAGGGTCTTTACTCCTTCAAGGTAGGAGGGCTAGGTTTAACCCACAGTTTTTCTTAGTGGCACCTGGCACATGCATTGCTTTATAGCTCCTTCCCACAGAACTGGAAGGGGACTTCAGTTAACCTGGCCACAGGTGCCTCACCAATCTTTCAAACACAGAAGAAAGAATACTTTCAGCATGTTAAGCTTCCCACTTTAAATGTCTTTAAACAGACAGATGCTTCTTTTCTACAAGTTAATGAAAATGTTCATGTCTATGGATGTAAAATATTCCCCCTTCTATGTTTCATAAAACTCCAGATGCTATTGTTTGGTCTCCTTAATTCATATTGCTCTCAGCTTCTGCTTGGCTCTGGAGCACGTTAAAAAGTATCATCAGCTGAATATTAACTATCAGCTTTTTTCATTCCTTTCTTTAAAAAGGCAGGGTGGGGCCACATCAAGCATGAATTCAGCCACAAGTGCTCTGTCTAAATTGTTAGAAAGAGAGCCCACATCAGAGCAAGTGATTTGATAATGTTCTGAAAAGGCATTCTGGATGGGACAGCATTCTCTCCCTTGCTGCAGCTCAGTTTTCTAGTGCCTGTAAAGGTGTAAGGATCTCACTGGGTTTAATGCAATTCTCATATTTAGACAAATATTTCTTAACAATAAATTTGGTTACTAGTGATTTACTCCTCAGGTACTGACCTTGTACCCCTGTCCTTCATGTAAGATGCAAACTGAGGTACATAAAAATAGAACTGTGTGGCTGGTTGATCTGAAATTGTGTGCCACTATTGAGCTCCCTTACTCTCCCTTTGAGTATCACTTGTTGCTGCTTTTATAGTCCCAAATTAGTGGTTCCCTACCGATTTTGAATTTTAGAACTGCTTAATGTAGCTGCTGAGGAAAGGGTCATTCTGATGTACTTGACTATCCTCTTTAGTTTAATTACATTGGTTATATCTTTTGGCATATGTGTGAGTTTTTTTTTCTTTGCTAAAATTACAAGTCAGCTTCATATGACATTTATTTTTAGCCAGGTTAAAAAAGAAAGAAAGAAAGAGGGGGTGATGTTAGGAATTTACTGGCATTTCTGCCATTTCCTGAAATTGTATACATAGGTTAATTCTTTCCTGAGGAGATGTGTTTGATCATTTCCAATTATGGCGCTCAGTGGAGAAAAGGTTAACAATGAAATCAGTTCTCTCTGGGCATCTGGGTAGGAGATGAACTCTGGCATGCACTTGCAGCTAATCAGAAGAAGGAAGCCAAGACTTACGTTCTGTTTCCCCACGATGTTATCAAAGGGCAATTCTGGGCTCCAGGATCCTTCTGTGAATGTTGCCCCACTGTTTCTCCTGTCAGAGGAGGTTACTGATTCCTTGACGATGTCTTCGGGCAAAGATAGCAGACTTTCCTCAGGCTGTTTAATTAAATAGGTTTCTATATTATGCTTCCTCAAGAATTCATTCCTTTCTTTACCATGACCCTCTTCCACATTATAGTCGCCGTTGAGGCAGTCCAGAGTGGCTTTGGAAATGTGAATCCTCCTGTGTGTACAGAGTATAGGTCATTACACACTCCTGATGTTGCCTGCAATGGCTATTGCTGTTTCTTTGTCCAGGGCAAAGCCATCATCAGGGCTGCACAGGGGGTACTGTTATGACACATCCTCAAAGTCAATACTTGTCTCTCTAAGTGTGGAAAAAATAACGAAAATAGAACCATAAACATAAACCCATGGGTAGGATGTCACTAACTGTATTCCCCAGGACACTGCAGACTCCAATAAATGCAACCAGCTAATAACATCTAAGCACTTTTGGCTTTTCTTACAACTTTCAACATTCTTTAAGAATCAGTGATTTTTTTTTTTCAGAGGTGTTGATTACATTGGGAAAATGAGTGACATAAGTGTTCCTGAAGCCCAGAAGCAATTATTGTCCAAATTATCATGTAACAATATTTCTTTTGCTGTCCCGGAACTTCTCTCACTTCATTTTTCATATATGTGTCCTTATTTTCCCCAACATATCTAGAATCATCTTAAAACATGGGCAAGTTTAATAGCTTGCAGTGTCACACTGAGTGTCCTTTGGAAAACTACAGTTACATACAAGTTCCCCTAAAAAATGTACATTAAGAGGAGCAGAGACCACAGCTATGAACACATACAGACTGGCCACTGGCTAGTTTCACTCACAAGTTAAGTAAATCCATTGCTGTACAATTTTTTGCCAATGGAGCTCCTAACCTAAGCTTTGTTTTTAAACAAAATAATATGTGACAAGAGACTTAAGGATAAAACTTGACTAATGGAAACTTCATGTAGTAGTTCCTTGTGGGCAAGAGTTTCTTGGTTCCCACTGTTAGATGACTTGTCTTATACTGTGGTCTGGAAAGACCAGCAAGGTGCATATGAGCATGGGGTGAGAGGTCTTGGACTAATTATTTAATCCTTGTGAATTCATTTTCTCATATATAAAAGTGGAAAGTAGTATGACCTATCTCTTAAGGTCATTATGAGTATTAAAAGGGTCAATTTGTGTATAGCAGTCAAAATAGTGCATAGCACACTGTAAAGGCTATAAAAGCAAATACTTAAATTATTAGGAGTATTCTAAAATAATACCAGTACGGTCAAATGACTATTGTATCTTTCATGTCTCCTTGAGGCTCACAGGAGACAGTCCAATTTCAGAAGGAGTTCTCTCTCTCTCTGTCACTTCAAACTCATTTTCTACTATTCCTTTATTATGATCCTCCACACTTCCTTATTCATGCAACTGGCATTTCTTCAATTCAGCATACCAGTGCATGCTTACTGATAATTTCCCACTGCCTGATTCAGTTTATTATTATTATTAGTTTTTTTGGTTTTTCTCCGGTACCAGGAACTGAACTCACGACCTTGCGCTTGCCAGGCAGGCGCTTTTGCCGCTGAGCTAAATCCCCAGTCCCAGCCTGATTCAGTTTAAAAATCACCCCTGTAAGCCAAGTTTAATACCTGTAAGTAGATGAACAAATAGGGTAGGTGCTTAATTCTTTGCTTGGCTTTTGTGACTGTAGAAACAATATATTCAAAGAAATAATGAAGGCCAGTTTTAGTTTTAATATTTTTAGAGTGACATTCCCACATGCATTGTACTTTTAGTACTATCTCTGCTCCCTCTTACCCTTCTAACCCATCTGCTTACAGAGAAGTTCGTTCACTGCAAAGAACATGTAAAGAAACAAAAACAACGGATAGATTTCTGACCATTTAAGGCACATTCTCTACATCTTCCAAATCATTTTCCTCATATATATTGGTTTCAGTGCAAGATATTAAAAATAAACACGTGAGAGATGTTAGAGTTGTTCTGAGAAATAAATACAGGATGTTGTCATGAGGCTCTTGCTAGTACATAGGAACTCAGTAGCATTCACTTGAAAGAATGAAAAATCATTTGACCTTCCTTGAAGTGGAAATAACTGTCTACGTTCTCAATCAGGTTCTGATTAGGTTTTGGAAATTTGCCTTTCTGCAGAAAAAATGAAATTCGTAGAAGAATTTGGTAAAGTTTGACTGGGTGATTTTCTTTTAAAAATGAAGTTAAATATCAATCTTGTTTGGTATTTTATTTGAATTCTGCATTTTATTATTCTGCTCTCAGTATTCAGGGGACTAATATTTGCATATATTAAGTCAATGCCATGTACCCAGTAGTAAAAGACATTTTTGCCTTCACATATGACTGAGTCCTCTGTTGAAGTTCTAATCAATTTACACTGAACTGTTTTGATAGAAACTGGGTTTTAGCTTTACCTTTCCATGCTTGCTACTAACCTGAGCTTTAGGGTGTGGCATTTGCAGAGATGAGAGTCTGGTGATTCCATTTTCCTCTAAGGAACTGAATCAGTTCTCAGCAAATAGTCACATAATATCAGAAAATGTCAGGTAAGGCTGACATTTGTGATAATTTTAAATGCCAGGATATAGTAATGATAGTCATGATAGTGAACAAAAGAACTGTGTAACACTTGTCTTATTTTACTATTATTTTGCAGTCAAAGGAATTACTCTTGGCTTTGTGGACTATCTCATATAATTTCCATTCTTCCAGCAGCCCTAGGTGGGAGGCCCATCTCTCTCTCTCTCTCTCTCTCTCTCTCTCTCTCTCTCTCTCTCTCTCTCTCTGTCTCTCTGTCCTCTCTGCCTTCTTTCCTTTTTGTTTTTTCTCCTTCTTCAGGTAATAAAACTTGCCTAGGAATAATAAGTACATATCTGGCCCAAAGCTCTATTGGATGTTGATAGCCTGGCTGAACTGAAACAAGCACTTTTACTTTCAGGATCTTTCTAAGACCCCGCCACTGGATTCCATGGTAACTCCTACAACCACACTCACAATTCTTACCTACAGAGCACAGGACAAAGGACTCTATCTGCATTGTCTAAGTTAACAAAAGCTCAACAACAATGGTCTTTAAAGTGTGGTACTGTCAGAGGAGGCTAGGGTCTGGGTAGATGGTGGGAAGAGAGAAAAGAAGGAAGGGAAAAAAAGGTATGTGTATATATATATATGTATACAAGAAAGCTAAGATAATTGTACTACTAATTTCTATTATTTCATTGAAAAGAACAAAGTGCTTATACTGTTTGATCAATTTTGCATGCCTGTACCTGGTAATCTGAGGAACTACTTGGAGGATAACAATACGCAATATAATAACCATGGTTAATTTCCTATCATCTTGAAATTTGAAATTCTGTATCTTTCCTATCATCTTGAAATTTTGTATCTTTTCTTTGTCTCTTTAAAATTAAGAAAAGGAAAAGAAATAGCTGGGAAAGTAGGCGTGACCTATTAACTACAAAATCCCAGGAGGTCCTACTTGAGGAAATAGATATAACCTGTTCATTACAAAATCTCAGGACACATGCGCAGAACAACTCCCAAAGTCCTGCACATGGACTTCTTGTGAGAACCTGAGCAGGTTTTTGCCAGGATGGCCCTAGACCTGATGCCACCATGAGAAATATAAAAAAGGACAGTGGCTATTAAACTCCCACTCCTTTCCTTTAACAATATAGCTCAGTCTCACACTACAGAATATATTTATTTTTATTCACCTAATTTTACTTTGTCTAAACTCACTCTGAAGAGCCTGTTTACATGCAAACCTTCATTATCATTTGTGCTTACTTTGGCAAATTCTTTGCTCAGGACAGAAAAATAAAGCTTAGAAATCATCTCTGAAAGGAGATTCCGGCACCCCAGGACCCAGTAACTGTACTAAGGCTGGTAGAACCACCATCACTGGGAAACTTGTCAGAAAGACAAGTTGCTGAGTCCCATTCCATATACACTGAATCAGAAACTCTGAGATACGGCCCTGCAATCTGTGGTTTCACAAGTCTTCCTGTGAAATGAACACTGAAGCTTGATAACCATTGCTCTAGAAGTGCAGGCCTCAGAGAGGTTAAAGAACCAGATAGTAAAGAAGCAGAGAAGCTTGAACTGAAATTATCTCAAACCAAGGGGAGTCTGGAGACCTGTTTGACATTCCTGCCTTCCTGGTGTGGACACATCCCATGCCTAAGCACATCTGTATGCTGCATAGCAGCCTAAGTACTTTAAAGGCATTGGGACACTCGAAACTAACTTTTGGAGGTTTTCAGTGATTTCTGCTGAGTTCTGCAATGAAGAAAATGGAGACAGAGATAAAGAAACTTGACACTCTTATTAACACTAAGCAAACCGTGGTTTAAAAGCATGATTTGTGATTTAAGTCTAATAAATCTCCTGTTACTCAATGTGGCTGAGAATATTCATTAAGGTGGACTCCAAATGTTGAAGCAGTAACCTGCAGACCCTCATAGCTGTGTTCTGAGGTTTCCAAACTCTCATTCAGCTGTGCTTTGAAAAGACAAATCTGCAACATGAATGGGCTGGCTATCTGCAGTTTAAACTCAGCAGGTAAGGAAAATCCCAAAGAGTTCAGATTTAAGAAATTCCATGATGACATGCCAGGCTTAACACAGTTCCAGACCTGTGTGGTAAACAGTGGAGGTAAATAGCAGGCAGTGAGGGATCTGTCATAAGGACACCAGCTGACATGGTTATATCTCTGCACAGCTCACACAGCACTTCTCACCTGGTTCCAGGCAGTGCTCAGAAGAGGTGGGGTGAGGTGGATTATGCCTGTTCAGCAGATGAGGAAACAAATTCTCATTGAGGAGGGAAATATCCCACAAGCCACCACATCACAAGTATTACCTGTCTTTTTGCATTGAAGAAATTGAGATTAAGAGGTGTTAAGGACCAGCCTGAGTTCTCAGTTACACCATGCAAACCAAGTTAACATGAAAAGCTCATGCCAGGTGTTGTATTTCCTTTACAGAAATTGATGGAGATAAAAGAATTTAGCATGGGGCAGAGTGGGAATCTGAGTTTCTCTGATTCCATCTCCTGTAATTTTTTCATCATGATATTACATTGTCTGATAGTAAATACAAAAAATTGTAGCTAACGCAGATCTGGTTTCAAAGGCAGAGCTAGGCTATGGAGAGAGGAACATATATAGATGGATTCTATCTATCTATCTATCTATCTATCTATCTATCTATCATCTATCTTTCTATCCATCCATCTATCATCTATCAATTATCTACCTATCAGTCTATCAATTATCATTCTATCTACCTACCTATCTACCTACTACCTACCCATATGTCATCATCTATCTGTCTACCTATCTATCATCCCTCAGAAAGAGAGGCCATAGAAAGTCAGTACAACTCACTGGCTCATATGTGATCTCAGTTCCAATCTGTATAAATGACATCAATATTAATATTACTTTGTAAGGTTTAATTTGCCATTCCAGGCTGGTAGCTTCTCTAGAGGTTCTATACCAACCAGTCGATAGTCAAAGTTGGGGTGTAGGTGAGTTTAAAAAGGTACTGAATTTCTTAAACTGAGACCAGGGTAACACATACATTGATCGTCATTAGGTTTTAGTTTTGGCTGGCCATTAGATTTGATTTAAGAATTTAAAATAGATTCCATCCAGATTTTGCCTTAGATGAATAAACATGAAGTTCTGGGCATCAGTATTTTGAAAATGTCCCCCTGGGGATTGCAATGTGCAGCCAAGTCTAAGAACTGGTGCTTGTGGGGCACAGACCTGAGTACCTCAGTGCTGTCCCTTTATCCTTGTTGCCTCTGAAGTATTCTGTTAGACTTTTTAGGGTCAATATTATGTGATGCTTCAATGTGTAATCTCCTGCTAAATAATTTCTTCTTACATATATGCTTCTGAACTCTGCATCCAGGGAGTCAACTATTCCCAAAGTTAGGAAATAACAGGGGTGAAGCAACTAAAGAGCTTTGTTTTGACTTACCCAGGGATTCCTCCAGATTCAAGTTTGTTTGCAATGTCCACATCCCAAGACCAGACATCAAACTGCCACTTTCTCAGTCCCAACACACCACACAGCACTGAGCCTGAATGGATTCCGATCCGCATGTCAACATCATGCTTCGTTCTGGACCGCACGTATCTGTTGGCATAGGTGAGTGGAGAGACACGTTCAGAAAGCTGGTACGAGTATCCTTGACTCCTGGTGGCAGAACCAGTCCAGTTTACTCTAAGAATTCATCTCTTGGCCATTCAAGTGTAACCTCATCCATGAAGGCCTTTTGACTCCCTAATAACTAAAAAGATTTTCTTCCTCCTTTGAATACCTCAAGCTCATTTTGTGTATTTAAGTGCTCTCATCAATTTTCTTCTCAAACATACTATGTAACCCATGCTCCAGGAGATGGCTTGACTTAACTTATTTTGATTTTATACAGTACAAAAACTGGTATGCATTCAGTATTTAGTAGAGACCCACAGCTTGAATTCTGAATTTCGATATTTTTCTGGGCAAGCCTTTAGGGATACGGTGATCCCTTACAATGAGCTGCATTTCCCAGCCAGACACATACCATGAAGACAAACAAGCAGCTCTCTATGGTGTGCTGTGTTGCAAATCTCAGATGATTGGTAGGTCAGGTATATTAATACATTTTGGACTTGTGATATTTTTAATTTATGATAGGCTTATTGAGAAGCAACCTCATCATAAGTGGAGTATCTGTACTGACTTTAAAAGTTATGCTCAGATCTACTGTTCTCACTAAAAATGGTGAAAGTAAAAAGATGTTTATGTAATTAAATTAAAAGTATTTCTTAATTCTCTTTAAAATTCATACTTCATATATATTTTAAGTACAGCACATTATAGTTAATATAATCAGTATAGCTTATAGATTATTACATATTATATGTCTTCACATAATTTTATTAATAAGGCTGGAGAATCAAAATGTCTAGTTACCACAGGTCTATAAGACAAAATGGAACATTGCTAGTCTGGCATACAAGGTCCTTCATGATCCATTCCAGGCTTTAGCTATTCCTCCAATTTCTCATGAACACATTAAACTCTAGCTATCCAACCCATAAGTCATTGTCTGAACTCTGCATTCCTTCTCCCCTCTCTAGGCCCATAGCACTCTCTCAGTTCCTCAGGTCCATTGCTTCATTCAATTGAGGAGCTCCTATGGTGAAATCTTAGTAACCTTTGCCAGGAAGCTGCTGTGATCTCTTACTCTGGATTATCGGCTTTCCCCA
The DNA here is from genome assembly GCF_000276665.1 of Chinchilla lanigera. NCBI lineage: Eukaryota > Metazoa > Chordata > Mammalia > Rodentia > Chinchillidae > Chinchilla > Chinchilla lanigera. Next base: position 5,607,926 of record NW_004955461.1, read on the forward strand.
GTCTTCCTATTGCATCCTGAGTGAGCAATAATTAGGGTGCTATCATCTATCGCCTCAAAACCCGTTAAAGGTAGTGACTGTGCACCATTCCTCCTTATATACCACTTGTAATACTGCACTAACTTTGGTGCTTGACCAAGGCTCAATACATGCTGATTGAGTCAGTGAATGGATGGGGGTGTCAGGTACTCTTTATTCACATGCCCACATGTCCATGTTTTTTGATAAAGACAATATTCCTATCTGAGTCACATTTGTATCTTGCATTGCCTAAAGCATCATAGAGTAGGGTCTAAAAACATGACTCTACTCCCTTAAAAAAAGAAAAATAGAGAAAAGAATAAGTGAATAAATGATTCTGTACACTAAATCAGATCTTTGCACCTCTCTTCCTGACACATGTAAAAGAATGAAAAGTGATTTAAACAGGAAAGAAAGTTGAAGTGGGTTGAGAATATGGAAACACTGAAATAAATTAAATATTAGATAGGCAAGATGTGAATGTTAGAAGGAATTGTGCAGCTGAAAGATGAGGCAATTCTTGACTTTTGTAAAGTTCCTAGTTTCTGGGCCACTGCTATAATTTTAAGATGAAAAAACATGGTACCCTTTATCCACTGACAATGAAAACAGTAAGGAGCATTTGAAAATAATTAATAAGAAAAGAAATAGGACCCAGCACTGAGAGATGCATATCAACTTAGGATGCACTTCTCTAAGTAGGTTCTAGGTAAATTGTTGACAAGAGTCACTTGTGCTGTCCACCAAGTATGTCTAGAATGATAGTGTCTAAGCATTTGGTAGAGCTGCATTTTCCTGGATATTTGATGTTATTTTCCACCAGTGAAATAAGAGCAGAGTGATAGCTGTCATCTCTGGGCTGATGCCCTCGAAGCCTTATCTACTAGACTCCTTTCTTTCTTCTATCAGTCAAGGAACTTGGTGACAGACTTTTCTCGACCAAGCTCCTTAAATCAGAATGGTATATAGTGATACCTTACTGTCCCCCTACTGTTCCAAAATAGATATAAAATCTGAATTAAAAATAAATGCTTCCTATTTTAAGCCATTGATATTTGGAGGATGTTTGATACTTCAGTATAAGCAGAACTATCTTGATAGATACAATCATCAGTATAAATTTAAATCTTTCCTATTATGTATTGTCACTATGGTGTAAAGGTTAATAGCTTCGTACTTTAATGACAGACTATTGCATTTGCATCTCATTCTGTCACTCATTTTCTGTACGTCCTTAGAGAAGTTATTTTACTTCTCAATGCTCCATTTTCTGCATCTATAAAGTATTAATTATAGAACTTTTAAAATGAAGTAAATAAACATGTAGTTTAGAGTTCTGCTTGGAATATACCAAAAAGTATTGCTTGCTAATTGTGTAGGAAGGGACTACACCCCAGGAAAGTAAAAGGATTTTCCTGTGGCCACAAAGCTGGTAAGCAGGATACCAGGATTAGATTGAATCCCACACTCTTCACAACACAGAGAGTGGTGCGTGAGCCCAGGCAAATCTGACTCTGAGATCAACGGCTGTGAAATAAAGCTTTACCCAATTGCTTTGCTACCAGAGTTGTTGTGAGCCCCACAGGAGATAACGGATGTTAAAGTATTTTGCCAACTAATTGTGAGGAGCTATTAGACAGCACACTGTGCTAATGTCATTAGGTAATTAACACTATTCAGGGAATGCACTGGGGCATCTTAATGAAAAGATGTTTTTATTTTCTTCTACAAAATGAAAGCCGTAATAGGAAGACTTAAAATTATGTACTGTTTTTTTTTCTTTACTTCACTATATCTGGGATATATCTAGGATCTTACTTAAATAAATAAAGCATAAGTATGATAATAATACACAGACACCGATCCTTTACAAAAAGGCTTCCTTATGGTTGCAAAAAGCCATAAACACAGAGTGTTTCAGGATCAATTCTTGATGGGATGAACTTTGAGCATTCTCACAGCTAAAATGGAGGTAATTCTGCTCAGAGTGACAAAGTCTTGTTCAGTTTTTCCAGAGATCTGCTCCAGGGATGTTTGCTGTGTCCAAAGAGCAGACAAAGAGGCCCTCTCCATGGCAAACACTTGCATCTTTTTTTTTTTTTTTTAATTTTCTTTCTGGTACCGGGAATTGAACTCACGACGTTGCGCTTGCCAGGCAGGCGCTGTGCCGCTGAGCTAGATCCTCAGCCCCACAAACACTTGCATCTTCTCCATAAACTCTGAGGGTTTGAAAAGCAGGAATGTTTCAAGTTCCGTTTAGCATCATGCTTAACACAGGTACGGAGCCAGTGCTCAAAAGTATTTAATGAATTAATGGACACAACTCAATGGATTTCTTGCTTCACAGCTCTGTAGCTGCCCCAAGATGGAGCTAAGTGTCCCAGAGGAACTGTGGAACTGTCTGTCTCTGGATCTGGTAGGTGGGGAAGGTGGTGACCCTCCCAACCTTCTCTTGTCATGCAGAAAAGCTGCTTCCCAATTCTCATGGTGGTATTGGATTTAAGATTTCTTTTCAATAAAAATATCCTTAGTTATTACTTGGCAGCTCTGGGGACAGATAATTTAATAGCTAATAGGCAAAATACTGAAGACATTATTTCTTCTAATTGAACTGTTAAAGAGGGATGTTACAATTACAAGGTAAAAAGCAAAGAAATTTATAATTTTTTTCAATTTGAATGCTACAAATGGTTCTTTTTTTTTTTTTTTTTAAAAAAAACAACTATTCAGTCTGTAGACTTCACTGAGGGGATGACAAGAAGCACAGTCTCATGGTAGTGACTGATGAATAAACTAGACTTTTTCACTGTTAAGCAGCTAGATAAGGAAACCAAACGTAACAGAGTAGCAGAAGAACATTCAGCTCCTCAGCTTTGAGACTGGAATTCCACCCCTCATTCTAACACTTGCTAAAGAGCTGGAGCAAGTTAATAACCCTATTTCTCTGACCTTCCCAAGAGGTGTAGAATCTGCATTAAGGAGACCTGGAATGGAAATGGGGTTTTTCCACCTGCTAGCTTGGGTCGCAGGCGAGTTGCACTAGTCTGAGTCTCAGGTTCAATGGAGAATAAAACTGGCGCTTTGCAGGGTATTAGGATGCCTCATAAAATGGATGAAAAGCCCTTACTTGGATGTGTATGAACACTCAAAAATTACAGCTCCTACCGATTTTTGCTAGCAACAGCAACTTTCAATTACCCGGCTGAGTCTGACCAATAAAAACATGAACTGATGGATCTACCTACCCTTTCCTATGAATACTGTGCCTTCATCCACTCTATTTGCATTGAAATTGCTTCAATTAACTGATTTATTTTTTAAATTTATTTAAATTTTATGAAAAAATAAAACAAATTTTTATCACCAAATAATAACTGAATGACAATAGTTATTACACTATCTATTGTTATCTTCAAAGTAGTTGCTCAAAAAAGATTCTTACAAAAAAGAAACAGGCAGCAAAAATTTTCTTTTCAGTGAACTAAGATCATCTAATAGTATAAATTAAACAAAAGGGCATAAATGTCAAAATATTTCTAGAACAATGGAATATGTAATTTGGGGAAGTCCTTGAACTTCTTTCTACTTCCTATTAGTTTGTTTTGTTTTCTCCCTCTCACTATAAAGTTTCTCATAAGGGAAACCATGTGGTATTTTAGCTTGTCAACCAACCTACTTAATGTCACTGGGGTTAGGGTGATAACTGTGTCTTATGAATGGGGTGAGGAACAAGCAAACAGTGTTCCTGGCACAATGGGAGGGGACTCGCATTTAGCATAAACATACACACTGGTTCAAAGTAACTAACATAAAACAAAGACAATGTCCCTGACATTTAAAAGGAAATGACAACTTCAGTCATACTAGATTCCTCTGCTCATAAATCTCCAGAAGCTCCAGAGCACATCCAGCATAGTGAAAATATATTTGCTAGTTGGTTTTCCAGTATGGAGGACTGAACATTTGGTCTTCGCACTGATCCTTTTAAAACCATCATCATCATCATCATCATCATCATCATTTTGACCCAAAGTCTTGTTAAGTAGCTAAGTTTCCCAGGCTGGACTTAAACCTGTGATCCTCCTGCCTCAGCTCCCCAGAGTTGTGGGGTTACAGGTATGTGCCACAATGTCCAGCTTGTTTTTGCTACTTTTTGATGGCTACCCAAACTCATCTCCTTGAATTACCTCTGTTTTTATAGACACTTTTGCCTGAATGAGTGAAAGACACTGTCATCCTGATTTTATGTGTCATTTGGGTAGGTCATGGTATTCAAACACTAGTTGAGATATTGCTGTGAAGATGTTTCTTGGATGAGATGAACATTTAAGTCAGTACCTTGGAGTAAAACAGATTACCCTTCACAATGTGGGTGGGCTGCATCCAGTTAGTTGAAGGCCGTCAGAAAAAAAACAAAAAACAAAAAACAACAAGTTATAGTCCAAGGAGATGAAATGTTGACTTCAGACTGCCTTGGGTTCAGGTTTCCACACCAGCTATTTCCGGGCCCACTGTTCAGCTCTGCACCTTTGGAATTCCCTGGCCTCTACAGACACATGAACCAGTTCTTTAAACTATGTTCTTCTCCATAACCGTAACATTCAATGACAGGGATATACTCTGAGAAATCATTGCCAGGCAATTTTGCCATTATGTGCATGTCATACAGTGTATTTATACAAATTGTAATGGCTACAGGAGCATTAGGTGATATAATCTCATGGGACCATGTCTGAATGTGGTTTCTTATTGACTAGAACATTGTCGTTATGCCTGCCTATGTACATGCAGGCCCTGCTGTTCTGTTTCTCTGGAGAACTCTAATGCAGACAGTTCCTGCACATCTCTACCTGTCAAAGCTTCTTATCTGTTAGGAAATAACATTTTATTTTCCAGTTATATCAGTTATACCTGATTCTTTCTGAAAACTTGAAAATGTCAAGAATTGAGAATTTAAACCATGTTGCCATTACAGAGTTTGACATCCTCTTCTTTTTGTAATAGAAGCATTTTTAAAGACACACTACATGTGCATTTATGTGTGTTCAACCATGTACAAGCATGTTTGAAACATTTGGTGAATGTTTGACTTAAAATTTATTACAATAAAAGACACATTGCCATTACTCCACTTCAAGATATTCCCTCTCACTTCAAGCACACTTATTTCACCGTTCTTGTCACTTTCCAAAGGAGTCCTGGAAGTCCTCTTTCATAAACATCTTTACGAGGTCTAATAAAAAATATAGTGAATGGTGCTACTGAGTGCCATCCAGCAGAAGAGCAGGCTCGTAAAAATGCTATGATGAATTCTCACCCACTTTATCCCCTGAATCTCACACCCTGTGACATCTGGCTCTTCTCCAAAGTCAAAATGACCACAAAAGGTAAACATTTGGAATCAATTCAAGATATGTCCAGGTAGCCAGGATAGTGCAAATAAAAACATTCACAAAAGAGTTCTTGCAGAACTACTTCAGAATGTGCCAAGAATGATGGGATCAATGTATTTGAAGCAATAGTGGAGTAATTTGAGGGGAGTTAATGATAATGTGTCTAAGGGGCTGGGGATTTAGCTCAGCAGCAAAAGCACCTGCCTGGCAAGCGCAAGGTCGTGAGTTCGGTTCCCGGTACCAGAGAAAAAACAAAAAAAAAAAAAAAAAAAAAGATAATGTGTCTAATAATTTTTTAAAAAAACAAATTTTAGCATATTGGTAGATAATACTACCTTATACGCTTCTTTAAATTCATAAGCATTTTCTTATGGCACTAAATATTCATGTAAACTGTAATATTGGATATTTACCCATTTTTCTATTTTTCAAAGTTTTTATTTCTTTTTTTTAGTGTATTGGTACATGGGTGTAATCCTTGATGTTTACATTCCCTGTGTGGAGTTGGTACATGCACATAACACATCTTAATCCCATTTTTCATCGCCTTTCCTTCCCTTCCACCTGTTGCTTGATCCCTTTCCTTTTTTATTTGTTCACGCTTGCAGTGCAGGATGTTTATATTCCTTCTATGGAGTTGGCACACCACACATCCCAATGTGTACATATACCTTTTCTCTATTTTGAGGATATGCTGGGATTTACTGAGCCATTTTCTTACCTTTGGATTTATGTGGAGTCTGATGAGCATGGCCTGGGCCTTTGTTCTGCTGCCTACAAACTGTGTATCACTAGACAGAAGTATTCTTTTTTGAACCCCCTCAGAATTTCAGTTTTATCTGAAAACTGAGAAAAGTTGTAACTTCCTCCCAGGGTTGCTGGTATTAAGCAGAAAATGTCAGGAAGGTTATTTAGCATAGGGGCTGGTATTGCAAAATTCAAGCAATATTAACTTTGCACTATCATTACTACATATACACTGAAAATCACTCTAATTGATGCATCTTAAGAGGGGTACAAATTTATGAAAACTCACTTTAGTGACATTTTGGAACAAAATGAAAAATGAAGCTTTAGAGGGAAAGAGAAAGGAGGAAGGAAAGGGAGGGAGAGCAAGCAGAGAGGTGGGAGAGGAAATGGAGAGGAAGCGAGAGGTGAAAAAAGTGTGTAAGAAAGAGAGAGAAAGAAGAGGCAGGCTGGGGCATTCTTGCTTCAAGCGAGGTAAAGCAAAATAATCACTGTTTTTCAATCCTTGCTTGGCATACTGTTTGTCAGGGCAGCCCTGCCACAAGGATTAGGACCTTTGCTCTAATTAACTGCTGGGCAAAGCCAGTTCCTACTTGGCATTCTGGTATCCTTCCTATGACTTTTCAGCAATTGCACTGAAAAGACTGTGCTCTGCAATTTTCATTAAGATTCACCAAGCACACGTTTTCTAGATCATTAATAAAGATATCACACATCACAGTGCCAACTCTGGTGTATTTTCAGCTTTCAAGGCTATCCCCAGAATAAACCCAGGGTATATGAGAAGGGGCCACCCGGAGGCACTTTACAATCTATGCAATAGAAACTATCATCTAATCCTATTTTAATTAACTTAATTTTATGGACAGACATTCATGAGATGGCACTAAATGCTTTGTTAGAAACAAGGGTGCATTCAGTCTCTTTTTTTACTATTCATCTAGTTCATATCACGTTTCTAACATGAAGTATTTTTAATGGAGTAAATTTACTATGAGGCTTTTTTTGAGTAGGGTTTATTATCTTGATCTCAAATGTTTACAGACCTCCCCTGTCAGTTCTGCTGCTCAATTAGGAATATAGGTGAGGTCTCCTAAAACTATATGTTGATCCTTGGGTATTGATGGCAGATTTCAAGCATGAAAAACAAGTAAGTCCAGAGCTGGACACAGGGTATCATAATGGCTCCAGATACACAGTCTTGTACTGCCAGTGACTATAGTGTGATCACAGGCAATTACACAAGCTCCAGTTTCTTCACTGGTAAATTAGGAGCTTATTTCTAGAGCTTTCTTGTTCAGAATGCATTTGTACAGCTATATGGTTGTGTATGGCTGACATCCATCTGATTGGATTGGTCTGTGCTTTAGCTATACTTAGTACTTCAATATTTTCCCTCCTAGAATTGTTGTGAGCACTTATGCAGCAAACGCAGCTAAATAATTTATCTCAGTGTTTGGCATATAATAAGTGTTCAGAAAACTCAAGCTACTATCATTTTAATGGCACAGAAAAAAAGGGTATGAAAAAGGAGCAGGTTTATGTTACTTATCTGAGTCAATTTTTTCAATATACAAACTCAGGCATTCTTCCAAGATTCAACTAAAAATATTTCTCTGATCATAACATTCATGTTACCTGCAGAAGAGGCCACGGAGCTCTAAGTTAAGTCACTATCCAGAGCCACATGCCTGAGGTGGGACATCCTGGAGACAACTGAGTCTGCTGCTGCAGGGCATGGGCTCCCGCTTCACCCTTCACGTTCCCCTCAAGTGACCTTATGGTACCACTGTCACTTTTCAGAGAGCGTTGAGCATTCCTATCCACAACAAACTGCATCTTTAAAAAAGTGGAACCTTGACCAAAATTCTTGGAGTACTGTCAGTGAAAGTGAGTTTAAAGTCATAAATATTTGCTTCAATTTTTCTCGGCTGCATATTGTGCCTTAGATGATTTTCTGTGATGGGATATTGTCCTTTCCTGTATAGTTTAATACACATACACAGGCCTACTTGCAAGATTCTACTAAAAAATATTTCTGTGATGACAACATGCATGGTACTTATAGAAGAGAGCACGGGGCCTCTACCTTAGGACACCATCCACGCTCCTGCTCTATTTCAGGCTCTTACTTCTCTCTCCCCAGTTCTATACAAAAATGTCTCCCAAACATCTCCTTCCCCTCAGTTCCTGCTTCTTCTCACCTAGTGTCAACATGAGAGAGAGGGCTGTCCATCTCCAAAGTTATCTTTCTGACATCCTTACTGGATCATGTGACTCTCCTACTTTAGGGGCCAGTGACTTGGCATTGCCTGTGGGGTGAAGTTCCAGAATTTCTTACACTAACCCACTGTCTAAATTTAGAATTGCTATAACTAGCTATGCTTTATTCCTTACTTAATATACACACAAGTACATGTATACACATTTACACTCCTACACACACATGCACACATACCACGTATATACATATATCCATATACATGTGTGTGCATGCATACAAAGGCACACACGTGTGCCTGCATACACACACACACACACACACACACACACACACACACACACACACACAGCTTTTAACATTCTGAAATGCTAGAATAACTCATTCTTCATGGCTTTGCTTCCAGGAAAAACAAATTTTGATTCTTGGTTAAAATAGCTACAAAGTTGATAGCCTGGTAAAAGACAAGTGGCAGGAAAATGGTCTCCCTCAGGCTAATAGTTTTGATTTTCTTGACTCTTGTGTATTTTGCATTTTTAAGTGTAATTGTTATACTTCTCTTTTACATCCACAGACAAAATTGTATATATTTATTGCATATACCATGATGTTTTGAAGGATATATACATGGTACAGTGACTAAATCTAGCTAATTAACATATATTTACCTCAAATGGTTATCATTTTTGTGATGGGAACACTTAACAACTCTCAGCATTTTTCAAAAATATATTATTAAGTATTGTAAGCATGTGGTATAAAGATCTGTTGGATGTAGTCCTTCAAACTAACTGAAAACTTCTATTCCCTGACCAACACCTTTGCAGCCTCCTTTCTCCTGTCATGGGTCCAGTCTTGTAACCACTATTCTACTCTATTTCTGTGAGACCAACTGGTATGGTCCACACCTGGGTGACATCAAGTGGTGCCTTTCCATGCCTGGCTTGTTTCATGTAACATAATTCCATCCAGATTTATCTGTGCTGTTACAAAGAAAAGGATTCTCTTTTTTTTTTTTTTTTTAAAAAAAAAAAAAAAAGGTCAAACAGTAATCCACTGTGAGTGTGTGTATATGTGCATGTGTGTATGTTCTTTATTCACACATTGAGTCTCAGATTGATTGTACCTTGGCTAATGCAAATAATGCTACTATAAACATAGAAGTGCAAATATCTCTGAGATACTGAACTCATTTCCTTCAGATATGATTTTTTTTTTTTTACCTTGCATAGGGAAAATATGGCGTTTGTCTTTCTGTGTCTGCTTTCTCCATTATTATATTGGTTTGTGTGTTTTCTAGCTTTTGAACTGAGTTTTTCTGTATTTTGAATATTATCAGACATACAATTTATAACTGCTTTAATTGTACAGGTTGATATATATATATATATCTCCTGGATCACATGGTAGCTTGATATTTAGCTATTAATTTTTGAGGAATCCCCACAATATTTTCCATAATGGATGTACTAACTGGCATTCCCACCAACAGTGTAAAAAACTTCCCTTTTTTCACATTTTCAGCAATACTTGTTATCTCTCTTGCCCTTTTGTTAAGAAGCCCTTCTGACAAGCATGAGATGACTTCTTGTTGCAATTTTAACTTTAATTTTCCTAATGATTACAGATGAGAGTTTTTTCATGTCTATTGCTCATTACTCCTTATTAGATGTTCAGTTTGAAGATACTTGTACCATTTTGTAGGTTGTCTTGAGCTTCCTTATTTCCTTAGCAGTGAAGAAACTTTTTAGCTTGATATTATCCCATTTGTCTATTTTTGCTTTTGTTACCTGTGCTTCTAGGGTTATATACAAAAGCACCTAGACCAGTGTCATGGAGTTCTCACTGTTGTGTATGTATGTGTGTGTGTGTGTGTGTGTGTGTGTGTGTGTGTGTGTGTGTGTGTTTCTAGTACTTTCATAGTTTTAGGGTCTTATCTTTAACTCTTTTTTTGGTCAGTGTTGGAGACTGATCTTAGGGTCTTGCACATACTAGGTAAGTGATCTACCACCGAGTTACAACCCCAGCCCTACTTGTAATTCTTGAAGCCAATTTGAGTTGACTTTTACATATGATATTAGATAAGAGTCTAATTTCATTCTCTTACATATGAAAATACAGCTCTCTTAAAGCCATTTTTTGAAAGTTTGTCCTTTATCCATTCTGTGTTGTTCAGTTCTTTGCTGAAAATCAGTTGGCTATAGATATACAGATTGTTTATGCAGTTTCTGTTCTGTTCTATTGCTGCATATATCTATTTCTTTGCCAGTACTCATGCTATTTTTATTACCATAGCTTTGTAGCATATTTTGAAGTTAGGCAGTATGATGCCTCTTGTTTTTTTTTCTAATATTTCTTTGTTTTTCAGGTTCTTTTGTGGTTCCATATACATTTTAATACTTTATATATATGTGAAGAATGTCATAGCTACTTTCATGGGGATTTAATGAGTCTATAGCTTGCTTTGAGTATATGAACATTTAAATGTAAATACTAATATTAATGTAATTAATATAATTATATTAATGTAATTTAAGATTATGTTTCTATTTATTTATTATTCAATTTCCTCAATGTGCTATGATTTTCAGTGGACAGATCTTTCACCTCCTTGGCTAAATTTATTCTAAAGCATTTAATTTACATTTTTGTAATGATTGTAAATGGGACTGATTTCTTTACATAGTTCATTGTTAGTGTACAGAAATGCTACTGGTTTTTGTATGTTGATTTCATGCCACGAATTTTTACTGAATTTACTATTTTTGAAAGATTTTTGGTGGTGTCATTAGGATTTTTTCATTTAAAAGATCATCATATAAAATATCAGGGCAATTTAAATTCTTCATTTCAAAAATAATTGCTTTGGAACTATAATAAAACTAGAAAACAAATAAAAATGGCAGTAGTAAGATATTAGCTACCAGTATCACTTTAAATGTAAATGTATTAAATTCTCTAATTAAAAGACATAGAGTGGTTGAGTATATTTTTCAGAAAGACAATTATCTGCTGCTTGGAAGAAATTTATTTCACATCTAAAGGGATACATAAGATGAAAGTGAAGGTATAGAGTAAGATATTTCAGATAAATGAAGTTTAAATAAAGCAGGAGTATTCATGCTTATATCAGATAAAATAGACTTTACATCAAAAGCACTAAAAAAGACAAAGAAAGATAAGATATGATGAAGATGTCAATTTAGCTAGAGGAAAATTTGTAAATATATATACACCCAATATTGGAGCACTTCAGTATATAAATCAAACATTCACTTATATACTTCAGTATATAAATCAAACATTAATAGGCCTATGGGGAGAGATAAGCTCTAAAACAATAATACAGAAGTAGAAGCTATAACATCACAATTTCAGCAAAGGGCAGACTATACAGAGAAAATATGAACCAAGAAATACACTGCTCCCTAAACCAAATATTTTAACAGATATCTGCAGATCATTCCATTCAGCTGCTACTAAATACATACTCTTTTCAAAAGCACATGGGATATTCTCTGGGATAGATTAGGCTGTGAGGAAGAAAACAAATCTCATAAAAATTTAAAAAGTTAAACTCATATTATGATTTCCAAGCACAATGCCTTGGGAAGTATACAAACACATGACAAACATCTTACTCCGTATGAATGAATACTTGAAGAAATTGAGACAGAAAATAAAAATTCATTTAAAACCAAATTTATTGCTCTTCATTTCTTTCTCTTGGTTCAGTATTTTGATAAGAATATCTAGGTCTATACTGAAAGTAAGTGGTGACAGAGGTCATTTGGTTTTAGAGGAAAAACTTTCAATTTGTCCCTTGAGAATGACAATAGTTGTAGATTTGTTGTATATGGCCTATATAGTGTTGAGGTATACCTAATTTGTGAGAGGTTCTATATTATGAAGGGATGTTGAATTTTGTGAAAAGTCTTTTCTTGTTTCTCTTCTTCTTCTTTTTTTTATTTTTTAGAACAGAGTCTTGCTATGTAGTCCAGGCTGTCCTTGAACTCACAGCAATTCTCCTGCCTCCACCTCCTGAGTGCTGGAATTACAGGCATGTGCCACCATGCCTGGCTGGCTTTTCTTTTATATTGAAATAATCATCGGCTTTTTTATGCTTCATGCTGTTAATGCAACCTACCTCACTAGCTTATGTATGCTGAATCACTCTTGCACATCCGGGATGAATCCCACTTGACACTGGTGAATGATCTTTTATCTAGTGAGCTACTGAATTGAGTTTGCTAATATTTTGTTGAGGATTCTTATATCTATATTCACTAGGGGATATTGGCTTGTGTTTTTGTTTCTTTGTCTTTTTTTTCTTTTCTTCTTTGTGATGTCTATGGATTTAGTATAAGGTTGGCTCTGGCCTTATGAAATGAGTTTTCAAATATTTCCTCTTCAATGTTTTAGAAGAGTTTGAGAAAAACTGGTATTGATTTGTAAGTGTTTGGTAGAATTCAGCACTGAAAGCCATCATGTGCTAGACTTTTATTTGGTGGATTTTCTTTAAGGCTTTTTGTTATTCAATCAATATCCTTACTTGTTCTTGGTGTGTTAAGATTTTCCAGTGCTTCAGTAGTGATAGTGTGGGTGTATGATAAAAGGAATTTATCCACTTTTTTAGGTTATCCAATTTGTTGTTAAAATTAACTATAATAGTCTCTTATGATCATGTATATTTTTGTGGCATTCACTGTAATGTCTCTTTATGATTTTATGAAGTATGATTAAATTATGGTGAATGCTAAAATTATTATAGTAAAAGACACACTGGTGTTAATCCCCTTCAAAATACCATCTTTCCTTGCCTTGAATATACTCACCCCATAGTTCTTGCCATTTTACAAAGCAGTTCTGGAAGTCCTTCTGAGACTGTCATGACTGTCTTGATGTACTGCATTGATTCAAAATGTTTACCTTTCATAGTAATTTTGATATTGGGGAAGAGCCAGATGTTGCGTTGTCCAAGATCTAGTGTATGAGGTGGATGAGGACACAATGTCTTCACCAGTCTGCCTTTCTATTGAATGGCATTCATCAGCAGCATTCCCTCTATTTTTTAGTTACACTTTGGGAAGACATTCATGAAAGAGCTGCTTCAGAAAATGGCAAGAATAAGATAAGTGTGTTTGAAATGAAAAGTATTTGTTGGAGAGAATCTAATCACAATGTATTTTTTACTGTAGTCAATTTTTAATAATTTGTATATCTCAAATATTTTCAATCACTCTATATTTGATTGTTCTTTTTCATAGTTTAACTAAAAATTTGTCATACCCAGCACCACACTGGCTGAAAGCCTTTACAGACAAAGCCAATCAGAGAGTCCCACTCTGCCATCTTGTTTTGCCCTTCCTTTGAAATCTGCTGATGTTCTAACTAGTAGCAGCCAATCCTGGCCTTTCCTAACTTTGGTACCCTGTCCTGATGTGTCTGTGATTGGACAAAAGTTTGATCACATATTTGCAATGATCAGTGCACAAGAGACTAAGCTAACTCTGAATGTTGGTGTTGAATTCGAGTAAAAATTTTAAGTATTACCTAAACAAGGCAACTACTGAATTGCTGTGATCTAGTGACAAAGAGCCAAATGCCAGTTGAGTATCATAGCACTTGCTCCTCACTGTGTTTTTGCCCTCTGGAGTTTGGTGCTAGGATGCTGGTTCTGTGAAGACATGCCAGAAGGAGGGACATGAGGAGACTTGGATGAGGTGTGGACAATCCCTCAAACAGGGATGTAGCTCTTACAATAAACAAAGTGGGCATTATATCTGAAACACCAATTAATCAATGATTTATTGACATTTCACTCTAATACCTGCAACATAATGTATTATTTCCATAGACATTTTAGCTTCTGTTGAGCTTTCCATTTGAAAGAGGAACTTTTAAAGCTGAATAAGAAAATAACATCTTGTATAAGTGAAATTTGGTTAATATTATTAACTTTCATGAGAACATTTTATAACTGAGATTCTCATCTACACATTAGGTGCAAATACTGTCTACCAGTCATAACTCAGAGTGCAATACTTAGTAGTAACAGTGGCAACTTTGAGCCATTTGCCAACAAGGCTTGTCTAATTCTTGAGCTCCTTTTTCATTTCTTTATGCCATGCTTTTTTGTTAACTAAGAGAATTAATGCTGGACCTCAAGTCTCTTAAATTGTAATCAAGGAACTGTTTGGGTATTAACAGGCTCTGACTCACAGAGTTAAAAAATGTCACCAAACTCTTATCCTTAAGAACTAAAAGCAGTACTTAATACACTAACGAAAGAAAATGCCCTTGAATTATTTTAGTTTATCCAACTTTTACTTCTTGCTATATAACTCTAAAATTAGAAAGGACACCTTAAATTGAACATAAAATGGGGTAAGATCTTTTCCAGAAGGAAAATAATAGTGCTCAAAGTATCTTAAAACATTTTGAAAATAGTTGATCATTTCTTTTGCAATGTAATCTCTGCATCATATCTTCTGCTTAAGATCAAAACACACCTATGGAATGTCTATGGAAAGTTTTATCATTTAAACGTGAGTCTTTAGTGTTCTACATGGGAAAATAATTGAGGAATTAAGGCCTAACTGTCCTCGTGAGCACAAAAAATGGCGTACTACATGTTTGTTATGGTTGATACATTGTGTCAACTTGGGGAGTCTAGAGGTTTGGCTAAGTGACTCAGCAGGAAGCCAGGGTGCTTACTTTGTATGCAGGGAGATTATATGAGAGCTACACGCCATTTAGGTGGGGGTACCCTGTTTACAATGTAAGGGAGGGAAAGAGGCTGCTGGCTGTGATTCCTCCTTTTGCTCTGGTTATTTGCTGTTTGGCTGCCATTCCCCCCTTTGCTCTTGTTGCTTTGCTATCTTCTGCCTCACAGACAGCCAAGTACTGACTGAAACCTCCACAAACTGTAAGCTAAATAAACCTTTCCTTCCTTACTTTTGGTCATTGGGTATTTTGTCTCAGCAATGAGAGAAATGTAACCAAGACAAGGTTCTAAGGAAAAGTCGAGACAGACGAGTTCCTTAGCTGAGCATGTATCTTTCCAATAGCTAATGGATACTGTAAAGCAGATGAATCTCGTGTTACTTTGATTGCTTGTACCCATATCTGAGTGAATAAAAGGCAAATCAGAGGGTTGGGGCTCCTCTGCCTACTAGAGGCAAGAGTCCCCTGGCTGCCCGCAGGTTAAACTGACTCTGTGACTCTTATTCATCCTAGATCTACTCCCCGCCCCCTGGAGTGGGCTGGGGCAGGAGGGACCTGGGACTGGCAGCATAGGCCGGCCGGTCTGGTCTGCTGCAGTTTAATTTAATTAATTAATTTAAGTTTTTGATACAGCTATAGTTTTTTTTTTTTTTTTTTTTTTTTATTTTTTTTTTATTTTAAGGATAAAAGGAGGGAAACATTAACAGACATACAACATTTTACAACATATCACAAGCACAATACAGACAATACAGAGTTCCAAACAAAGTGGTAGGGAATTAACAATGGTGGTTGTATTACATATTGATATCTTCAAAGTGGCTTCTCATGAAAACAGATATAGACATGCAATACTGGTCAACCAAAGACTCATTGACAGTTTCTTTCAGCATAGAAACAGCAGATAGAAGAACAACCATGTTATCTATCCTGTATATACATACATACAAAATTTCTCCTTCTTTCCCTTCTCTTTTCCCACATCCCAGAAGCCCTTTACTCTTCGGTGGTTTCCTATCATTTCACAGTGTCTATCATACCTCCGAGTTTAACTTAACTCTTTCAAGTTTTACACTACTGACACAATGCGGTGCTTGCACATGTATGTTTGATTTATTTCACTTATGAGTATGGTCTCTAGTTGTGACCATTTAAATATAAAGGCCTCGAGTTTATCTTTCTTTACAGCTGAGTAATATTCCATTATATAAAAGTACCATAATTTTCTTATCCAATCCTCGGTGGATGGACATTTGGGTTGCTTCCACATTTTAGCAATTACAAATTGTGCTGCTATGAACATAGGTGCACATATATCACTGTGATATGACCTATGTTCATAGCAGCACAATTTGTAATTCTATCCCCCTACTGGGTACAGCTATAGTTTTATATCACCAGTTTTTCAGAATTGACAGAGACTTCAGAGTTGTCTCATTTGATTTCTTCATTTTGTAGGAAATAAATCCAAATGATATCCTTATGGTGACTAATGGGCAAAGATCTCTAGGAAATGTGTCCATCAGTGTATTTCCAGGGCTTAGTAGCGTGCCTGACACATGGAAGATCTCAGTAACCCTTTGGTGACAGACTTCACTGATTGACAAAATAAAGCTCATATGCCTATTCAGTGGTGGAGTTCTTTGGTCTGGGGGTCAGTCTCATTGGATCCAGCTAAAATGTTATTACAATTTATCCCAGTTTCAGGAAAAGACTCTTAAGTGTCCAAATGATAAATAAGAATCTCTAATAGCCATTTCCATTTACTAAATATTGGCCAAAATGGACCTTTGAGTTGTGACCTGTAGCATCCTCTCTCCATGGTCTATAAGGGAATGAACTTCTGCCTCCTCACAGGAGACAATCAGAATGGACATTTGTGGTCTCTCTATCCCCCAGCATTCTTGGTCTTGGAGATCATGAAATTCTGTTTCCATCAAGCATCTCATGACAAAGTATCATAACTTCTCATCTTACCTGCTTACCTCCTGAGTCTTCTTTGTGGCTTTATGGGAAACTTCTAGAGAAATTCCATAAATGGGGTATGCAAAATGTGGAATTGCCATTTGAATATTTTTCCTTCCCATGCAGACAAATAGGATTAAGACCATAATATAATTTTCTAAAGATATGGTGAAGATCAGCATACCTCTCACAAAATGTAGGCTTCTGTCACTATGGGTATATTTCTGATGGGAAGGTATTAAAAAGATTGGAAGCTTCCTAGTCTCTCTTCCAATCACTAGAATATTAATGATAGTGTTCATAGAGTCCCAGATGCAGGCAGAATTTTTCTGCAGAATTCCTTTAGGTGCGTGTCCATCACTGATTAGCCAGCCTAGACCTAGGGCAATGGCTTAACACAGGACAGGGGAGCTTGGCCAAATAAAGATTCTGAATTATATGAGATATGGCTTAAAAGGACAGAGAGTTTAGAGTGTTTTTATCTCTTGATCATCAAATTCCTTCTTTCAAATGAAAGAATGTGAACTTCATCCTCACACAGACATGGAAAGAATCCTATATTTTTGCCTTGAGACACCCAGAGGTCGTGGTCCTTCCTGACTGATGACCACATTGCACACATGAGCATGGTGTGCTGGGTTCCTGCTGTTCTTTTATCATAAGACAGTGTGTTCCACCAACTGTACACCTTACTTGTTTGGATACAAAGTACAGTAAAAGTCCCATATCATCTACTTGAAAAGGCTGCTGAATGTGACCCTCTTTGTCACTTCACTTCCTCGGACAGTCTTTCCTCAAGGGATTTTAATACTAGCTTTGAGTTTCTGTAGTCAACTTCTCCTGGTAAAATAAAGTTGTTTATGGAAATTGTTCACTATAATTCAAGGAGGACTCTGCAATAAGAAATTCCAAGCTGGGAAGTTACATTGGGAGAAAGCATCTATTTACCCTGATGTTTGCTTTGGGTGCTTTGATTCCACCTTGAAGAACTCTTGCTCTAAATGTAGCATTTTTTAAGGTTGGTTATATATCTGGCTCATGAGAAGAGCTTGCAAAATGCACATGGTGTGTATCACGGACAAATTAAGTAGGAATTTGGGGGGGTTATCATACAAGTAAGGATAATGCACAAACACACATGCACACACATGTGTACATGTACACATATATCAAAATGAAAGCATTTGTGTCTTTGCACGCTTTCATTACTATCTTGGCCATGATTGTATGAGGATGCAACATTTAGAGCCTCTGAAACTATTTTGGAACCCAGAGAGGATTTCTGATAATACTAAATTTGCATCCTAAAACCATACACTGTGTAGTTCCAGAGTACTCAACCTGAATAACTTGTTTGATTAAGCCCCTGTTTGCCCAATGTACTGGCTAACGTCAAAAGCATTTGCAGCACACCCATAGAGCCCTTTAATGACTTCCTGTTGGCCTTGAGATAAATTGCAACTCTTTAACATAGCTGATAAGGCCCAGCCTATAGTCTATCTGTCACCACCTGCTCCAGCCTAGGCTTCACTAGCTGCCATCGTAGCATATCCTGATTTCTGCACACATCTGTCTTCTCTACAAAGTTCTCCTTTCTACCTCCCAGATCCTGCTGATGCCTACCCACATTTCAGGATGACAGTTCAGACTTTTCTACCCTGGAAGCCTTCTGCAGCATACTAGATTGAATTACCTTTTGCCCCTCTATGCCCCACAATCACATGGATTCTGCTTATTACAGAGCTTACTGTACTGCTTTGAAGTTAATCTATGCATTGTTCACCTCTTCCTCTATACTATAACCCCTCTGAAGGTAAGGAATATGCCCATCCTATTTCTTACTGTATTCCCACAAAGACATATGTAGTACAAACTTGGGCCACAATTAACTGAAAGTGGAGTGTAGTTAGGAGAAGATGAAGCTAACAGCCAATCTGTTTATCTGGGAGAACTAAGAGGCATGTCGCTTTTGTGAAACAAGTCAGAGGGCTCTGCTTTTCATCATAAACCACAAATACCAGAAGGATAGATGGGGTGATGTATCCTTCTTGTCATGCACATTTAAAGCCCCAGGTGATAGGGAGGATATCATAAACTACCTGATAGTTTTGATCATGCTGAGGCCCATTTCAACGCAGCAGTGAGCATGGTCTTGCCGGGGCTCCGGAAGTCCAGAAACACAATAGTAGCAGTCCCCCAGGATTTTAATTCGAAGGCAGTGATGCTCCTGGAAGAAACAGGGTGAAAGGACTGTGTCAGGAGGAGGGTAAGTTCTTCAGAAAGTTTAGGGGAAAATGCAAGCAGGGTCAAGAGGTCAGGAAAACCCACATTATATATTTCTACTACTGTTATGATTTGGACCTGAAATATCCTCCAGTGACTGATGTGTTAAAAGGTTGAATCCAGAGCTTAATCTTGGGAGATGGAGGAAACTTTAAGAGGCAGGGCCAAGTGGGAGGTCTTCAGCCTTTGGGTTGTGTGCCTTGAAGGGGACAGTGGGACCCTGCATCCTCCTTGCCAGCTGCTATGAGGAGAGCAGCTTGCTTCACCACACAGTCCCTGCCTTGATGTGCTGCCTTGCCCTGGGTCCAAAAGCAGAAGGGGGACAGGCAACCAGCTATGGTCTGAACCTCCAACACTGTGAGCCAAAATAAGCCATTCCTCTCTTTGTGAGCTAATTATGTCAAGTATTTTGTGATAAGGGAAACCAGCACAGTTAATGTTAGTTATGGTTGGGTCTGAGTGGCCGTAGATATGTCTGCTCCATCAGAAGTTCTGGGCAGGACCTGGCCCTGTAGCTCCACTGGTAAGGGCTCTCCTTCAGAAAGCAGGATCCCAGGGAAGGAGGAGGGGAGTTGTTGATAGAAAGGGCCAACAGAGAAGACGGCTCAGTTGACATCTTTGAAGAGCCAAGCTATAAACCACTGTGTTGATTTCTTAATCTCATGGGGAGTTTGAATAATAAATGGGTAAAGTCACCTTCCCAGTAAAAAAAATAAATAAATATCATACTTGGAAAATCATCAGAACCAGCTTTGCTACTTCTCTGTCTGGGTCAGCTTTCAGGAACCTGAACCAGGTGGGCTCAGACACAATCTTCAGGACTCTGATAGTGGACACAGTCTTCCTAGGATTATTTTCCAGGTACTGGAGCTCTTGTCTACTGGCTAGTTCAGTGCAGTGAATTTTTCAATAGCTCTTGTGATGAGCTTTGATTAACAAGAAAAGCACACAGCCTCAGATGTTCTTTCTATGATCTCTAGAGTTTTATGGCTAGATAAAAGCTAGAGAGTACCTTGTCTAATGGTGCTGCCAGTGCCAAGATTTTGGAGTCCATGGCATCATTATTAAGGAAAAACTTGATGGGTCCTAAGGGACGGTCATACGGTATTTAAAAAAAATTGCCAAAAGACTATGAAGAAAATCTGTGAACACACACCAAAACCAATAATACAAATACTATCTACTAGCCCCATCACTCTGTAAAAGGGACTTTATTCGCAACAAAAAGAATGATATATTCTTTGAATAAAGAAAATTCTTTACTTTAAAAAATTTAATGTAAAATTCACCACATTGCCCTTATTATTTCTTAAATTTCATGCCCCAAAGTTAAAAAAACCTCTCAATTTTTTTGTAGAGGAAAGTTGGAGAGTCAGTGCTCTAATTCCTTACTCTGATGTTTGCGGGTCAGAACCCTGAGGGTGGAAGGAAGAGGTTGGTGATTGTATCTGCAGATGGCCTTTTGGGACAGAGCCCGGTATAAGTGACTCACGCTGATGGAAGCCTGGGGCTGTGAAAGTCAGGTGCACAGCTCTGCCTCCCTGTTGACCATGAGGAGGAATAAGGGAATAATTTTATCAGAAAATGCTTCGGTATAAAACTCAGGGATCTGTATGCTACTCAGATTTACCTGCTGTTTGACTTTGTGGGGCCCCTAAAGCCCCTGATATGTGAGTTTCAATTTCCTCCACATGTGACAAGTGGTAAAATAATCCACCTTGTTTTTAGTGCACAACAGATGAAGTGTGGCTGTCACTTAAGCAATGACAATGACAGCTGACACCCAGGAGAAGCTTTCTTATCTTTGCTCTTTGAGCCTCACAATAAAGCTTTGAACAACGCGGGACAAGTGGCTATCATGCTGTTTTATGGCTATGAAAATCCCAGGGTGAGAGATATACAAACTTCCTGAGCCGCTGACGGGCTGGCTCAAAGCTATGGCCAGGACCAGATGTGGTGCGCACCAACTCCACACCAGTGATCTTCCCAGGAAAACTGACGTGAAAACATTTTGGAAAAAGCCAAGTAGGAAAAGGGATGAATAGTACTAAGCACATAGTGTGATGTGTCAGGCTATGTGTGAAATGCATTACATTTCTCTCGCTGTCTTCACAGCCACCTTCTGGGCTGTGTGCCATGGTACAAGGGGGCAACCATAAGCCTGTGGAAGTGAAGGTCACACAGCAAGCTGGAGGCAGAAGTGGAAATCCAATCCGTGCCTCTCTGAATTTCTTTCTCTACAAAACTGTAAGGATTATGGCAAAATCCAGAATGGTAGATGACCTCACAAAAACATGTATTTTGAAAAAAAATTGTGTAAAATGATTTATCACCCATCTTCAGTAGGCATTGAATAATGATGCGAAGAGGCTCATGTCCAGGGTTCATTCTTTCTTATAAATGAAATGTAAAGCTGGTAGCCTCCTTGAAAGTCTAAGGGCCCAAAATAAATTTAATCCACCCATCCATCATCTATCTATGTGCGTGTGTGCATATGCATATATAGTGTGTATTTTGTGTATCCTATAAAGCACATGTAGTATATACTATATTCCATATATATGACTACAGAGATGGAAATATCCATATATTTATATATATGTATATATGTATGTATGAGAAAGACCTGGCTTCTTATCTGTCAATTTGCAGACACATTTTTCTTTTCATATGTTATGAACTGTCAGATAACTTAACAGAATTTTCCAGGCAAATTTTTCTACCAGAAACTGCTTTGAAAAGTGCATGGTAAGGAAGCCAGGGTACTTTGGGAAACTATGTTTAAAAAGAAAAGTAAAATGAAGGTCTTCCTGCAACCTTTATCAAGTTAGTTTTGTTATAATCATTTTTCTACCATATCGATGGCCTAGATATTGCAAAAATCTTGGAAAAATCCAAGGAATTTATTAAAACCACATATATAAATGATAGGTAAAACTGAGAGATAAACACCAAGTTATCAAAGATGGCTACATTTTTGGCAGGTGTTTAGAAGAACAGGGATGCATGCCATCTGTGTTATATACATCTTTAATGTTTGAATTTTATATAATGAGCAAGTATTTTTTTGTTTGTTTGTTTGTTTTGTTTTTTTTTCCGATACTGGGAATTGAACTCACGACTTCATGCTTGCCAGGCAGGCGCTGTGCTGCTAAGCTAAAACCCCAGTCCCTGAACAAGTATTTCTTTAGTAAGGAGAAAAATCAGTGAAAAACGAAATGAGAAAATACTGAAAGCAAAAACATTAGTGCTACTAAGGCACTTTTAAAAAATGAGTTATGTTAAAACTCCTAACAATCTTGTAGTATTTTAATCTAATTGTAATTGTACAAATAAGATAAGAATTCATTGGCCTAGTAAAATTTAAACTTCAGATAGGGTTAAAGGCCTCTGAGACCATAACTCCTTGTTAGACACACACCATGGAAGACTTGTGTCCTGTCCCTCTCCAGAGGCTGTGGGAATTCACACTCACATGGTCATACACAAGTATCATCTTTCCTGGCCTTTAGCTACAAATTTATCATACCATGGTTATAGATCAGAAAGAGGCTTTTTCATGTAATAATATATCATGAAATATTTCTGTTCATATACAGAAAAGCTTGTTAATCTGTTGACTGGCTCATCATAGTGTTCGCTGCTTGTTAAAAATTGAGGTTGTTTCTAATTTTGACAGGAATTTATGTAGCTTAGAATAATAATGATGCCAATAATATAACAATACATTCTTTGTTTTAAAACACTTTATTATTTGTGTAATGATTTGGATGGGGATAGAATAGGTGAAAACTCCTTTGTTGAAAAGAGATAAAACAACTACAGTTACCAGTTTTTCAAGGGCCCTAATGGATCAAAAATTCTCTGTGCAGAGCAGTTTGAACCATGGTACATTGAAGAATTCAGGTGAACTAAGAGGAACTTTAAAAGAAGACTTTGAAGTTATGCCTGCATTTTAATAATGCAGTGAATAAATGTTACAGTGAGATGGATTTTCTCTGATCTCTCTGTAGTGGAAATCTATAGCAAAGTATCAAGGCAGGGCAACTGTGGAACATTAGAGAGCTACAGCATTTTGGTGTTTTAAAAAGCACCAAAAAGAAAAAAAAAATTAAGTCCAGTCCCCTTTTATATAACAGCAGAGCTTATAATGTAGTTGATCAAGTGACTTGCCTAAGATCAGGCACAGAAAGAGTTATGGTAGGTTTTCTCATTCTAAGGGGAGTAGCATTATTTTCACTCTCAGCATTTCTAAGACTTGCCCAAGGAAGGTCCCTTATAAAAGTGGGTACTCAGGTGTTTTGGATAGCAACAGGGGGCAGAGAAAGCAGCAGCCCTGGCTGCGAGTGAATGTATAGGGTGTCCTTATTTTGAGCTAGCCTGTGCTGAGATACTTCACATGCCTTATTTAATTTATCCTGCATTTTAATTCTGATAGTGAGGCAGGAGGGCATAGCTTAGATTAGCAGGGAAAGTAGGCAGAACCTATTATATAATTACAAAATCCCAAGACACATGCCCAGAGAGTGCCCAAAGCCCTGCAATGGACCTCCTGTGAGAATTCAAACCTGTTTCCACTAGGATGGATGAGACCTGGCTCCAGCCTCAGGAGTGGGAGATACAGAAAAGACAGTTGCCACTGAGCTCTGGCTACTGCTTGCACAGTCATCCACCCTCGCGCTGTAAGGTTCACTTCTTTTCCTGCTCTTACTTGGCCCAAAGTTTCTCTACAAAGCCTGTTCTTATCCTACCTTTAGTAAAGGTAAAACCTTGCTACTGTTTATGCTTGTCTTGATCAATTCTTTGCTCAGAACAGAACAAACCTAGAAACCATCTCTAGGAGGATGCTGCAGCACCCCAAAACCCAGTAAGAACAGGAAGCAGAGACTTAGAGAGTAGCACCACCCCCCATACAAGCCTAGCCCATACTTCAGTCTTGCCCTTCAAGCTGACACCTCTCTGAGGTGTCTTAGCCTGCAGCATGGCTAAGGATTAGGAGCAAGAGCCTGGCTTCTGCCAAGCTGGGTAGGTATCATGATGCATCTAATGGTTCTGAGTGGAGTTTTTATTTCTTTGTGCCCTGGTCATTCATTCTGCAAATTGGGAACAATAAAAAGCCTGCCTTGCAGGTTGCTGCCAGAACAAAATGAGGCATTCCAAGGAAAGCATTCAGCACAGAGCAGCACATCCTCCAGGTGGTTCACCAATGTTTCACATTTTCATAAACATCAATAATAAGTCCATTCTACCATATCTGTGCTCAATTTGATGCTCATTTTCCTCTTACAGTCTTTTGACTCATGCCTGAGACGACAGCCTTTGGCTTCTTGTACCCATTGGTGCTTGGCCAGCTGTGCACTCTCCCCTTGTTTCCTCTGCCAGCATGTACAGGATCACCAAGGTGGAAAGCTCAGGCTGCAGAATAAAGCCTACATATCTCAGAATGCTGCACCCTACCCTGCAAGATTTGCTCCTCTTTTCGTCCGCTTGCTCATGTCTCACTGGAGTCTCCTGTGCCCTTTACACTCCAGCAATTTTGAGCTTCTTATAGCTCCCAAACAAGCGGCATTTTTTTCACACTTTCTTGCCTTTGTACCAAGTCTCAGGCTAAAAGGCATTTGTCTAATCTGATGTCAGGAAGACTTCTGCTGTACCGCAAGAAACAGTCTGCATGTAACTTCTTCTCTGAGGTCGCCAGATCATTGTTCCACCCCCAGGCACTGATGGCTCCTTCCTTTGTCCATCGGGATATCTACATTTATGATGGCTTGCACCACACTGCTGCAGTTTTTATAGACCTGCCTCTTTTCCCCTGGGAGACTGAGCTTCCTGAGCACAGGGAGAGGCTCTGGTTTTTTCCAGATTCTGCGAAGGTGCCCAGCTTATAGAAGTATTCAAAATGCTGGTTAAATAACTTGGGTTAAATTGAACTTGACTGATCTTTCACCAAAGGGGTTGTTTTTGCCTATCTTTGTGTCTTTGAACAAAAATATTCAGTAGTATAATAAGAAACGGAATAAATACATGCGAAACTGTCACAAAACATACCAGATACAATGCTGAAAGGAACTGTTATTATTCATGCTTTTCCCAAAATGCCTGGTCTTTCAGCTAAACCCACTCCTCCTATGAAGAAGAGACCTCAATCTCTTATCTGCTGTCTTTCCATGCCAGGGTCTTATCTAATGCTATCCAGTAGTTACAACTTGTTCTTCAGGGTTCTTGTCAGGGACCTCATCTCTGCACTTTATATCTTCCTCTGTCCCCTCTGGCAATCTCTTGGTTTCTCCACATATACAGAATAAGTTTTTATTATCTTGTTTGGCCCTCTTCACAAGATATTCTTCCCTAATTTCTTCACCTGGCTAAGTAGCTAAGTGAATGGACCATGTACAACAAAAATTTCTTATTTGAAAAATGTATACAAGCATCCAACCACAGTAGTAAGAACAAAGTGCCCACATTGTTCCCCAAATCACCCCAGACCATGCTCCTTTCCTATATATCTACTCAAGCTTATCCTAGCACTCCTTGTAAATGCATATCTGTTTTCTACCTCTGTAATTTTACCTTTAATAGAATGTCTTATAAGTGGAGTCACAAACTATCTACTTGTGTATCTCATGTCTTTTACTTTGCATATTGCATTTGACACGCACAGATGCTGCAGGTATCAGCAGATCATTCCTTTTTAATTGAGAGATGGTATTCAACTGTGTTTGTTTATCTCATTTTTAAGATCCTGCTTAAGCATCACTTTCTTCAACAGGTCATCTCTGACCTAAGGGATGTGGACAGCCTGTCTGTTTCCACATCACTCAGGCTCATCTTGGTTGTAGCACACAGACCCCTGTGCACTGACTACCTATTGCTCAGACTGAGTTTAGGAATGGAGGTGTGTTTTCATCATCGTCAAATCCCCAACATACAGCACCATATACAACTCCTAGGAGGTGCTTTCATGCGAGTATGAACGTATAGTTCATAATAGTATACTGTACCTAAAAACAGCTCCCACTTGATACAATCTTAGTTCCTACTACATTCTTATTTAAACTCAGAGCCCACTGCATTTCTACTTGATCCCAGTGCCCACTCTGTTACTTGAGTGACTTCAGGACTACACAGTGTGTTTTGGTAGCAAATGTCCATTTCTTTTTGTCTATTTTCTGGCTTAGCTCTGATCAAGCCAGCTGAAAAAGGGAGGTGGTGTCTTGTTGGTGAAAAACAAAGCTCTCAAGATAAATCAAATATAATAGTATTTTATTTGGGGTCCAGTAGATACCTGGTTCTTGAGAACAGACAAATTTATTGCTAGAAACTGCAGGCAGCCACCCTTGTCTGGGCCAGCACCTAGGCTGCAGCTGGACGGCAGTTGGCCATATGCAGGGGTATAATAACGGGTGAGTAGAAAGAAGGCTAGTTTGATAATCATTCAACCAGCTGTCTCTCAATTGGGAAAATTAACCTGACAAACCTCTCATTCAAGACCAATAAATGACTAACACCAGTCCCCAGAATGTGAGAGGGTCATGGGTCCATGCCCACGGACAGGATGCAAAACAGTAAACAGCACTGATGATGAAGGCTGAATCCTCTCTTCAATAATTCCACATGCAACCCCTGCAAAGGACTAGGAGGGAATTAAATTCAACTCACATGGGCCAGTCGATCAAATCTGGCAAAGAGCTCATTCAGCATCCTGACCAGTTCCTGAGCAGACAAGGTCGTAGAGAGGTTGGTAAATCCTTTAACGTCTGCAAAAAGAATACTAAACAGGGAAAGGGACAGGGGTGAAAGAAAGCATATTAATATTTTAACCCATTCTGGAGACACATCAACTCAATCCAAATAAATCAACTGTCAGTGTATGAGATTTTAGCTCTTCTTGCAAGGGAAGTCAGAGGCAATGTCTCAGTATTTAACAAGTTTATCAGCAGGGAGAGTCCACCTGGAGGTCAGGGAGAACAAAGGGACCACTGAAAGCCTTTCGTTCTGTGCAGGGCTATAGAGAGTAGGTAATGCAGAGCACTCCAAAGGGAACTGGTCACTAAGAACTGAACAGTTTGTTGAGAAAAGCAACATACTGACTTATCTCCATAGTTTCACAATGGACAGCAATGCAGATGTTGTCAACATAGCAAAACAGATGCAGGGGGTGGGAGGAGAACACAGAATCTCATCATGACAGAGCCTAATGACAAGTACTCTCCCCAACCCACAGGCAAGTACAATTAGGATTTCTCAAAAGTGATGAAATAAGGTAAAGCTGGGAGACTTCAGGCAGAATGACTGATAACCTAAACTTGCATGCTTTTTAAGGATTTTAGTGAGGCAAAGTCTGACTCGATTCCTATGGTTTGTTATAAGGGAAGGAGAGTTCTCCAAAGTCTTCTACAAACCTAGCGTTAGCCAGGTGTGATGGTGTATGCCTGTAATCCCAGCACTCTGGGATATCAAGGCGGGAGGACTGCAAGTTTAATTCCTACCTGGGAAACTTAGAGTGATCCTGTCTCAAAAAATGAAAAGGACTAGGTAGACAGCTCAATGTGATGGCCCTAAATTCAATTCGTAGTATGACAAAACAAAAGAAAACAAAACAAAACAAAACCACTTAGCATTACACAAGCATTAATCTGTCCATCAGGGCAGGGATAATCTCTCCATTCTGGACCTTAGGAAACTGAGCCTCAGAGAGGCAAGGAAATTTGCCCCACATCATACTGGTGACATGTGGCAGACCTGGCATTGTCCACTAAAGGGGACTACTCCACTCACCTTACTGTGTCATCTCAGAAACCTCTGAGAGGAAGGATGAGATTGTCCTAAAAAATGCATTTTTTAAACATCATTTCCATGTTTCATCTTCCCTAAAACATTAAAGGTCTACTTTATGCACCTGTGTTTTTGTACATGCTACACTTGCCCCCTAGCACAGCTTTATATTTCTTCTTGCTACCTATTAAAACCTACCTGTTTTTCATGGTCTCACACACATGTCAAGACTACTTTTATGGAGATTCCCCCAAGCATAGCTGTCATTCTCACCTGTAGCCACGTGCCTGGGCCTGAGCCACTCTGTCATGGTACTTAACAGTAGCACAGTCACATGTGACTAAGTGAGCCCCATCCATTAGCCTTAGAACATGAAAAAAGTCATGTGCAGATCCTACCTGCCCAGCACATAGTTGGCCTCATTATGTTTCCTGAGTTCAGCCAATAGAAACATTTAGAGTTAAGTCCTTATTCCTCAAAGCATGGTTATGGTCATCAGTGGCCTCTCTGGGGATGGTGAGGGTACACTCTCAAATCCCTCACTGGAGCCAGATCATCACATCTGCTTTGTCACAAGTCCCAGGTGACTGGCATGCACATTGAAGGGAGAGAAGCACAGATGTGAGGAACAGCTGCACAGTGAAGGTTTGGCGACCCAAAGAGCAGGGGCAGAACCCACTGCTCATCCTGCTTCCCCCGGGGCTCAAGGTCGGCAGCTCTCTTGACTCTGGGCAACACCCAAAACTTGTAGCCTGCCTACAAGAATCAAGCACACCAATGAATTCTAAGATATATAATTAAGACTTGGAGATGTACAGGGAGATACTTTTCCGGGAAGGGTCATCAAAGAAACAAACACACCAACTAAAAAAAGCAACGGAGCAGAAAGATTGCAGGGGGCGGGTTGCCATGAAAGGGATAACAAGCTTGGAAATAATTTTTACAATGCTCCAAACATAGCAATGGGCTTGCTTTGGGGGCTGGGGAGGGGGCGTTGCAGCCGGTCTGGCTTTGTTCTCAGACACCGGTGACGGACCATCCTCCTACGCTTGTTTTCCTTGTCTCTGGTCTTATTTTAGCACTCCTCAGCCTCCTGTAGCAGGAGAGGCCCCTCCAGCCCTGATGAAGTTCGTCTTCATTTTCCCAGAGCCCGGAGCCCCAAGTCCTGGGCATCGCGCCATTGTTGCTCTGAGCCAGAGAACTTTGGGTTCGGGAGAGGGTCTCAGCGCTTGATTCTTCTTCCTCGGAAACCATGGTCAGCGCTGAGAGCATTGGCAAGGTAGGGCAGGAAACTGGATTTTTAATTTACAGTGGTGTGGTGTGAACTTCTGGGAAAGACTCTTGATAGAATAAATGCGCGTGGCTGGAGGCAAGCAGAAGTAACTGGACTGCTCTGGACTACCAGATCAGCAAAGGTGACTAGCAGAAGAAAGGGAAGCAGTGTTGTTTTTGGAATTTGAGACTCCCCGGTGTGATGGTATGGGTGTGCAGGCTTGTTTATATTTCTTTCATTTTTTTAAAGGTACCTATTTTTTCTTTCCTCTTTCTCCATGGCTACAGGCGCTTTCATGTGTTGGATATTATTGTCTGTATATGTATTTATGTAATTTATATACATTTATATATAATCCATTTATCTATTTTCTTCCAAAAGGTCTACCCAACTTCTGCTCTTTCTGGATCTGCCCTGATCTTGTTGAGCCACACTGCCACCAGGAAGGAATATGGAAGCTGTCTTAGAATGCTACAACTGCATTCACCTGTGCTGATTCCTTTGTTCAGAATTCATGTCTTTATTTATTTATTTTTTTCACATGGCTGGCCTGAGGACGAGGATGAGGCCAATGAGGACCATGTCTTCCAGGAAAGCTCCTCTGTGCATACTCCTCCTCCTTCTCCACACATACACCTATTCCACCTTTGCCTCTTTTTTTGTTCAGTTGTCAGGCTTTGCCTACTTAATACTAGAACTCCACCTTGCTGCCTTAATAGTGGAACTCCACACTGTGTTGATTAATGAGTACTACTGTTCTGGAATTGGTATCAATGAGCTCGTATTTTCCGTGGGACTCATTCCTAGCTCTGGAGTGTACCTCTTACCAGAGTTACGTTTGGAGCAAAGCCTGCTTGGCAAACTCAGGCATCCAAATCAGGGTGCTGCTGCATCTGATGAAAGGTGTCAAAATCATGACTGCCGGACATTGCTTTGAGGTGTGTGTTCCTGCACATAGAATATGTAGAGATGCCAGTAAGAGTTATCTTTCTCTCCTACCAAAGTTGGGAAGAAAGGATGGAAGGGGTTAAGTTTGTCATTTTTTTAAAGCTGTTCAGTGTGTGGATTTTTACTCAATGTTTGGGAAATTTCTACCTTACAGTATTTTCTGGGAGAGGAATACAGTTGTATGGTATAAGCTGAAAATGTCAGACCCTTGCTCTCCTGGCACTTCTAGAAAATGACAATGCTCAGCCAACCAGACACTTCTGCCTAAGACTTTAACATGAGTAGGGGTAAGGCCAAGTCAGCAGCATCCAGCTTCTGCAGGAACAACTACAGTAGTGCCAGGGAACAAGGATGGGTAATGCAAGCAATGAACTGCTGAGTCTCAATGGCTTAACTATCCTAGTGTATTGGTATGGTTTTGGCTATTTTTTTTTTCTAGCTCTGCAGTTTATTGGTTTTTTTCCAGCCCATTTCTCCAACCTGCTTCTCCATCCTTCCCAAGTTATTCCATGAGCTATCACACAGCCTATCAATAAATTTCCTCTTCATTTGGAAATGCAGAACTCTCTGATGGATAATCACTCACTAATGAATTAATCAACCACGTGAGGAAAGGTGCTGACACTCAGGCAGGCAAAAGTTACATGGTGTGATGAGAGCAGCCAGGCACACATGGATCATGCGCAGAACCAGGGCAGCACTCCTTACCTGACGTTCTCATAGCGATGGATGTAGATGCGGTGGAACTGGTGCTGCAGGTGCTCATCTTCCACGTTGGTCATGTCATTGATCATTTCTAGGACAACAAACCGGGGGAGCACAGACAACACGAGCCGCTCCTAGAAGCAATGAAGTGTGACAGTCTTGTTAGACCAATCAGTGACACTTGGGGGGTTAGAGAAGTGTATGGAAATCCTGGAATCTTTAATGAACCATTAATCATTTAATGAACATGACAGGCATTTGTTGAGTACTTAGTATTTGTCAGGCCCTGGTTTGGTGTTGGGTGTACTATGGAGCATTACATGAATGTGGCTCTTACTGTTGTGGAACTGACATTCTAATGAGGGAAACAGACATTGAACATTACACATCAGACACCCTCCTATACATTGGCAAAGAGTGATAAGCACCATGCAAGATCAAAGCATGATAAAAGAGTACAATAGTTGTGGCATGATTCAAATGAAGAATTAAGAATGATCTTTACCTGGAAGATCAGCTGATGTTTCAGCTGAGATGTGAAAATTAGTAATGAACCAGGACTGTGACAGGACAAGGAGAAGTCCAAGAAAAGAAATAGTTGTGCAAATGTCCTGAGGAAGAAAAGAGTAACAATATGCCTGGAGGGCAGCAGTAGAGGGGCGTGATGACAGGTGGTGAGGATGGAGGTGTAGTTTGATCTTATAGCATAAAATTGTTTGCATTTAATTCCGACAGTAGCTGGAAGCCATCAGGTGGTAGCAAGCAGAAACTGACCTATATTTTCAAAGTTTACTCTAACTGTGGTTTGGAGAATGAATGTGGAGAGAGACATGAAATATTTCCCCAAAGTCTCCTGTGTTCAGCAGAGGAGCTTTTGGAAGGAGATTCAATCACAGAAGAGCTGTACTCATTGATGGGTTAATCTACAGATGAGTTCATAGCTGAATGCGCTATTATGAGGGAGGACCGGGTTAGAATGGGCAGTCATGAGGGTGTGACCTGGAAGGGTGTATTGTCCCAGGCCCTCCTTTCTCTCTCCTTTCTCTCTTTGCTTTTTGGCTGTTGTGGTTGAGCAGCTTTCCTCTGCCATGCTGTTTCTTCCTTGGAGCCTGCCAGCCATTGACTGAACCCTCTGACAACCATAAACCAAAATAAGCCTTTCCTCCTTTAAGCAGTGGGCATCAGATATTCTGCTCTGGTTATGGGAAAGCTGAATAACACATGGGCCATGGCTGAGGCAGAGGCCAGCTGAGGAATTTCTGCAGGGGTTCTGCTGAGGTGTGGTGAAGAGACTATACCATGAGTAACCTACGGAGATGGTGAGAGAGATGGAGAATAGTGCCCATGTGGCTGGGTTCTGAGTGTGGTTGATGGGAAGTGGGTGTAACAGTTATGAAGCAGGGGAACATGGGAGAGACCCTGGGCTTATAAGCCATTAACTCTTATCAAGGTTGAGAGGAAGTAAGACACGCAGAGCTTGGAGGTGGGAACCTCACTCATGACAGGATAATATTTTTTCTATTGTGATCACTACCCTGTGTAGAAGTAAATTAAGTGGTTAACTGGCAAGAGAAACTAATTCTTAGGAAGTCCTTCTGTTACAGAAACCAAGCAAGAGTCTGGCCTCTGACGTGTGACTTGCTACAGGGTTGAACAGAGTTTAAGACGGGTGGTTCCAGGTGCTCAGATCTTCACAGTTATGTATGAATCTTAGGTATTGTCAGCAGCCATTTCCTCATGTGTTTCTCACAAAACTCAGAAGATCAGCACAAAGATGTAACTATTTAAAGACAAACTGAGTCTGGAAGAGAAGGAGTGATTTGCACAGCCTGTGCATCAGATACAAACCTTTATCTCACAGTTCCTTGCTAAGATTTTTGGTAGGATGGGAAAAGCCTTTGACTTTGAGTCTGATAAGAGCTCAGATACTGCCCCTATCACTTAACAGGAATATAGCATCACCTCTCTGTGCCTTAGTTCCCCACTTTGGTAGAGAGCAATGACACAGTCTATTTCATGAGGTTGCTGTGAAAATTCAATGAAATAAAATATGTGAGGGACATGACATCATTCCCTCCTCCCTCCTGTGTCCTCTACTTAATCCTGCCTCTCATGCAAAGGGCTTTATTAATGAAGAGCTCACCGAGTGTCATATGATGATACTTTTTCCTCTCTTGAAAGCTCTCCCATCGTGGGACTGAGTGGTGTGCTTTTTGTAAATGCCACTACATCATGTCCCTTTCATGGTCGTTAGTGCTGTTTTTCAATTTCCTAGGTACTTATTATGGCCCTGTTCATACAGTTGCTGCTGGGGGCACTGATGCTTTGCCACTGTGGGAAAGGTTTAATTAAGATACCATCTGCAACGCTTTGGGCTGTCGTGCGACCCAGGCAATGGAGGTGGAGTATAGGGTTCATACCCACCCTGGGCCCTGTGGTCAGTTTGTAAAAGTGTTTAATTACAAATTAAGCTTTTACCAGTGCTGCATTATTGATAACTTCTATGAACTGAAGTGACAGAAAAAGGGAAGCCAGTGACACAGAGAATTTAAAGGTGGTTATATCAGTCAGTTTTCTTGTTTCTGTGATGTAATAGTGTACCCAACACCCATAATTCCAAGGGCAGTGGTCATATTTTTAAAAATCTCCTAAGGTATTTGAATACCAGGATGGACCAAGAACTGCTGGCTTCTTCTATGTCAGGTACTACCAGGTACATGGTGATACTCAAACTTTACTGTATTTCTGCAAAGGAGGTATTTGCAGGAAAGACTGAATGCATGGCTTTAGTATACCCATTACCTAGGTTATAAATAGCAAAAGATTCGATCCAAATTCCCCAAATGGAGTTCTTTCTGCTATACCAGCTGTAGATCCTACAAATTCTAATTCTAATTCTAATCCCCAGTCATTTGATCCACAAGGTTCTTTAAGAATAAGTCTAAATTGAGGCAGCCAGTGTTATATTCCTAGGATAGGACTACAAGTAGCCAATGAGGCCTCAGAGAAAGAAAACATTCTATTCTGTAAGGGAGGTGGGGGACAAATTCCCAAATGAGGATCCCTGAAAAATGGGTGAGATGTGAAACACGTCTTTATTAATTATTATATTTGTTTATTCATTCAACTAATGAATATTTATTGAGAATTTTCTATACACAATCCAAGTTTTAGGAATAGGAGAAATATAAAGAATAAGATAAGCATGATCTTAGAGGGAGGTTGTACAGGTAGAGGTAAAGAAGCTCCCTGGATTGCATGACTGGATATTCATCCTCACTGGCCACTATCTACGTGGCTTTGAGTTTCCCTACTGTGGACCAGGCAATGATTTAGGGAGCATCACACATAATCTGCTCTAGTCACCAGAACTCTAAGGTGGTGATATGTCACTGTAGATTAATAAATGAGAAGACTAAAATTCAGACAAGTAAAATGACTTCCCAAGATTACAGCAAAGAAGGGCCAGAGTCTGGTTTGTC
Source organism: Chinchilla lanigera (assembly GCF_000276665.1). Lineage (NCBI taxonomy): Eukaryota > Metazoa > Chordata > Mammalia > Rodentia > Chinchillidae > Chinchilla > Chinchilla lanigera. The sequence continues at coordinate 5,642,465 of NW_004955461.1, forward strand.
AAACTCCAGAAGTTCCTGGAGGCTTCCTTTCATCTTCCTGAAGAAATCCATTTCTGCAAAAATTGCTCAAAGACTAATTCTCCAAAGTGGAGAATCTAATTACCATTGAAATTAGAAGAGCAGGAAAATGTCTATAGTTAAACAAAGCATCCACATGGTGCTTAATGATTACTTAGTTGAACTCTTAATGAGAGCAAACAAAAATCAAACAGAATAGTACAGAATATCAATGTAAACATGCAGTGATGCCTGGAGTCTTTGTGGCTATATATTCTGCAAACTAAAAGAAAATTTTAATGAGAAATTAAGGATTTTTGCAAAGATGTCCCTGTGGTGGTTCTGCTTTTATGGAACTCAGCTGCTGCTGAGATGTAGGAACTCTGCATTGGATATCTTGATGTGAAGAAGTGTCTCAGAAGCAAGTTATTAAAAGCAGTTTGTCCTACAACACAAATATAAAATGGTGCAGATTGGTGTAGAAAGAAATCCATACTACATTGCCAAGGATAATGTGCATGTATGACCAGGTTCATATGCTGTAGTATACTGTACACCTAGCTACAGGTCTACAGGAAGTGACTAGAGTGTTAACAATGGTAATGTCTTGGACTCTGCATTTCCTGATGTCTTGGACTTTGCTTTTTGCTTAATATGAATCCATAGTTTCCATTTTTTATTTTTTATCCAGAACCAATAAAACAATCTTGTCATTTTTTTAAAAAAAGCATGATTTGTTTGAAATTAAACTAGTGAAGCAAGACAGTTATGTGTTGTGATGAGACAGGGTAGTTCTGTTTCCTTCTTTGGCTGACCTTTGCTGTGGGATCCTGGACAAATTTGTTCATCCCATGTCCTCTGTGCTTGGTCATGGAGCATTTGTTATGTTGAAATAAGCGCAAATTTCCATAGTATGCGCTACTGGGGCTTCTTCCGGGAATGCCCTTTCTCCCTTGCTATTTCCTCTAATTGGCACATGAACTACTACTGTTCTTCACATTTTAGGCCAAATCTCCTTTCCTTGGTGGAGAGGATTAGCCATTCCCTCAGATATGATATCTCTTCATGCAGTTCCTCTCACAACAATTATTATACCACATGGTGTATTCTATTTATATTCCAGGTAGTAAACTAGGCTCTTTGAGTTTATCTTTTTATATCCAAGGCTCAAGCACAGTGCCTTACATAAAGAGACTTCCATACATGTACCAGTAATGAATGAACAAGCCCCTGGTCTGAATATGAAATGCTGGAACAGATCAAGTGGGATTGTAAAGAACTGCTAACCTCAAACAATTATGCACTAGTACCCTACAGGGTTTTGAATTTCGGCAAATTTTAGGCCAAGGTTTTTCATCCTGAACTCAAAAATCCTGAAATAGTTATGAGAAAGAGCTCAAGGGATACACAGATGCCCCTTGCTGTTTTGCAAGAGCTGAGGCTGCAGGTGCTTCTGTGGGAGAAGTGGAGAAAGCTAACAGGGGGCAGCAGGTATGAATCCTTTCTTGGATCATAGTGTGCAGCAAACGATGTGCCTCAGGGAGCAACAGTGTCCCCTAGGAGCACCCACAGAGCTCTCCAAAGCCCACAAAATGTGTGAACAGATTTGTTTATTCATAAATGGTGATTTATAAGCATGTGGGTGGTGAAAACAGCCATTTCAAGGGATTAAAACACCCAGTTATAATTGGTGACAGTTGGATAAATGAAAAATAATACATTCAACTCGCTTGTTGAGGTCTTTAGGCCAAGGTCACCTGTTTACCGGGCCTTCCCTACTTTCACATCCACGAGGCTATGCACCTCTGCTTCCCACTCCAAGTGCTCTATCATTTGATTTATTGATTTCTTCCCTGATGCTCATCATTATTTAATTTTCACTAGATTTTGCCTTTAAAATATATGTCTATTCCACCTGGATGTAAATTCCATGAGCATTCACACATCCCCTCTGTCTACTTCTCATCTCTTTCTGTACTGGAGATTGAACCCAGTGAACTCCATACCCAGCCCCCAACCACTTTTGAAACTTTCTTTTTTTGAGACAGGATCTTGCTAAGTCATTGGTAACCCAGGTTGGGTTTAAACTTTCTATCCTGTTGCCTCAGCTTTCCAGAATGGTGGGATTACAGGGGTGGCTTACCCCATCTGACTAATATTTTGTCTCTCTAGTCAGCATAATAATCCTAGAACACAAAAAGGGCTCAGAATATATTAAGCCTCCAACACATATCTGTTGCACGATTTCTACAGTGAATGAATTTGACTCTTGCCTTTCTAAAAGTTAGAGTTATTAAATAAGAGTATATAATATTGTAGAGTTGTAAAATAAACCTTTGTACCATTCATTATTAAAATACTAAACTACACAAAAATATATATTGACATATACTGACACATTCTCTGTTTGAATAGATTTATGAAAAAAAATCTGCATGAACCGTCCATTTTCTACCTTTGATATAGTGATTGCAAGGTTGATCTTTTGCCAGCATACCTGGTCATGATGATTGACTTCTTCAAAGGCAAAATGGTTGGATACAGATGTGCAGTTCATGTGTTCTTCACTTAATCTTTTTTCTTTTCAAAAAATTATCTTTGTGTGAAATGTGTTCAAAAATAAAGTAGCTTTAAAACTAGAATGCATAATTCCTGTAACAACTTTCAGAGAGGTTACCTATACTCTATCTGCAGTGCAGATAGAGTACACGAGAGAACATGGTAGAACATGCTGTCTGAGTAGTATGGTGGGAGAGGTAGATGATAAATCAACCAATCACAGAAATAATTACACAACTGTATCTGTAATAAGTGCAGTAACACATACTTGCACTGAAAGTCCACAATGAGGGAACAAATCTAGATGCACTGTGAATTGAAGTGTGCACATGTGCATGTATGCATAAGAGTGTGTTTGTGTCTAACAGGTGTAGAACAGAGTCTAGGAGGAGAGGACAGAATGTGGGAGATCCACTTGAAAAAGAAGGCATAGCATGTTTAAGAAACCCTAAGAACCATGTGAAGAGAGTCCAGGAGAGCAAAGTAGAGCGCAGTATGGTGAGCAGATGGGGGCAGGCAGGGCTCGGATGGATCTTTATCATAAGGGTAATGATAAGTGTCTGAAGTGTTTTGTTTGGAGGTGTAAGACAGGATCAGATTTGGCATTTTCCAAGGTCATTCCAAATAAAAAACACAGGAAAGAGTAGATTCAGCCAAATGGTTAATATAGACAGAGGGAAAAATGAAAGCAATTAGGTGGTTAATGTACTAGTTCAGGCAAGGGGTAATAGCTTGGACTAAGTTCCTGGCAGTAGGGTGGAGAAGCATCACACATAGGAGAAATATTTTGGAAACCTGTATGCATGGGACTGTGAAAGAAGTCCGGGGGTATTAAGAGGGACTTCCTGGATTTGTTGAGGCTAGTGCTTTGAGTCCAATGAACTGGACTTCCCCCAGGCAGAAGTTAGGATTTACTCTGGACAGTTCAAAATGACCACTATGGGTGTACTACTCAGCTTCCCTTCCTTTGTCACTGACAGAAATCACGGGTGGATTCTGTGACTAAGCCAGATGTATAAAACTGTGCTGCAGTCACTCCTGGTGACTGAAATCCCCAGAGAAAATGGCACTTATTAGTCCCCCTTGACCCACGATCACTAAGCAAGTCAAAGTCTTTTGTCTCACTTCAGGCTGCATGGAGAAGGAGGGTTTCCACAACCAGCTATGCAAGGTGGGAATGAAGCAACCAAAAGCAGGCTTAGTTTCAGTCAGAATGGGCATGGGCAGGGCAGCTGCTTTGCCTGGAGGATGGAAGTAGAGTGTAGATGGGGCAGTACCATAAGATGCATCAATAGTACGAAATGGATTGCATACAGCCACAGAATTCAAGCAGAGCAGAGATGAAATTCTATCTGTGAACTCCTTTGGATTGATTCCCATGAGCAAAACAGTGGGAACCAGCAAAATGATAGGCTGGGTCCTCTGTTGAGGACTTTTGGGTGGTTAGCACAGCACCTTTGATGGCTCTAGGCAGGCTGTTTCCTGAAGACGGCTGAGTTGGTCCTGATTTTAACCTACTGTAGTTCCTATTCTGATCAGGCCACTTCCTGACTTTATAGCTGGCACTTCTCAGAGAAAAGGCAAACCCCTTATAATACCTGTGGACCAGTTTCAGATTCCAATTACTTCTTAGCATATTTTCCTCTCTTCTCACTCGTGGCTTACAGCACAATAAGGGGATTTTACTTCCTTCAGACCTCAGTTGCATTCTCGACACATGCCTTCTTTAACCTCTCCTTCTGCAATATTCACCACACATGTTTGCTTGTCTGTTTCCCAAACAAAACTATAAAAGCTTGAAGACAGCGCTTCTTTTCACCTTGGGATCTTTAGCAACTTCTTCATTGTGTGCAAGTAGCAGCTAGTAAGTACCTCCTGAACAACCAAGTGAACATATGGACAGCAGGGACTCTGTCCAGTTCATGACCGCATCCTCCACAGAGGTCATTACTGCCCCTCGTAGAGAATCTGCATGAATTATTTGTTAAACAGATAATTGCCACTAACGCTTTTATGGCAACACTCATTCAGTCCTGGAATGTAATGTCATCAATGCTTTCATGGGAGGTTTTGAAAATAAAATTTTCATAGCTAAATTTTCCTGCCCCTGGGCTTGCCAGCCTCCAGCCTTTTGCGCTGCTGGCAAGTGGCCCAAGTCCTCCCTCTGTAAAGTATTTTCTGCAAGCCAATGGGGGTTTGCCTGGAGTCTGCTTATAAAAGCCCATTTTCAACACTTTTGTTTCCCCTGGATTTGTTCACTGCTTGAGAAACATCATTCAGATTCCCTGAAAACATAATCTGAAAGAAAACGGGAATGTTTGCCCTTTAATACAATTCTCAGTTCCCCCTGAGGCACAGTGTATGCTTTCCTGGCTCTGGCGATGAGAAGTGCAAGAATCTCTCCTGGAGCCAGACTGTAGCTCTGCCCTTTGCACTCACTTTCTACACATCGTTTCCTCCCTGTCTTTTCCATTTGCATGAAAAGAAACCCTAGGCTGATTCAAAGTCCCTCTGCAGCTCTGGTCTGAATTCCCCTCTCCTCTCACATAAGATCCTCTATTCAGGGCATGGAAATGTTTCAGGGGCAACAGTGCTGCAGTCCATTCAGAGGGGAAGTGCAGGTGAAAACAGAGAGGGACTTAGGATCTTTATTTCATGCCAGTGATTACAGTGTGGAAGAGACAGGGAGCCTGGCAGCCCCGTGGTGGTGCAGACAGCACTTCTGGGCTCCTGTAGTTGCTGTATTTCTGAATGGTATCAGGAAGAATTCCCCACTCCCACGCTTTCCAGCTAGAGTCCTCAAGCTCCTTTACCCACCTGCAGTCAAAGCAGCATTAACTTCAGCCAAAGTCCCGGCACTGGTGAGACACATATAGTGGGATTAGAAACCACATCATGCTTTCTAAAAATTGATCACATCCCATGTAGCACACCAAGAGCTTCACACCCATTATCTAACTGGAACCTCACATGAACTACAGTTGCTATTTTAACCTGGTTTTGGATGTAAAGATACTAAGGATCAAAATGTTTAAGCCAGGAAATTCAGTTATTTACTTGCTTAGTGTGCAGTGAAGACCTAAACCCATGTTCTTTTTCTCTCTGAAACTTGGAATTTAATCATACACTTACTGAGTCAATGAGCGAATAGATGACATAGTGCTGGACATGGAGATCATCAGAAGACATAACCAGCTCCTTTCATAGAATTAATGCTCTAGAGGTAACCAACTGAGAATGGTGGATGTTGAGGGGAAGTGGTTAGAGTCATTGCTGTGACTGAATGGCCAATAAGATTCCTCAAGGAGGCTGAGACTCGAAGGAGTCAGCCCTATGAAAAATTGGGGAAAGGCTGTTTCAAGTATAGGGCAATAGCAAGTACTGAAGCCATGGTATACTGCCTTTCATATAATGCATTCACTCATTGAACAAAATCTTATTGAGATCCTACTATAGAGAAGACAGTGTGTTTGACACAAATATAGCAGCGAACAAGGCGAACAGGCTCCTGTGAGACTTATAGGCTTAGTTCTGGGATGCCAGGAAAGACAAGTGATAGTCACGGTATCAGAGAGGTCCAACAGAGAAGGCTGGGAGTATCTTGATAAGCACTGTGACAATCTAGTAGCCGAACCTTGCTAAAACTGTTGATAGATAAGCCAGACACAGGGCAGGCAATTCTGTCAATCTCAGATGAGGTGATAAAGAAAAGGAGAAGGCAGGCTTTTGTGTAATTTGTCATCCAGACTCAGGGCAAAGACAGAAATCAAGTGGCCATGAAGATCTTTAGATATCTGGGTGTTTGGCTTTAGAAATAAGGATGTGCTCATCACTAGAAGAGTTCCTCACCCCAGTGTTTAAAACTGTATAGTTATTTCAGTCAGTTATGATTTCTTTTGATCATCCTCTGTCTGAACCCAGGATGCCTTTTCTATCTGTTCTGTTTAGTACACATCACCTCTGTGAAGGTTTTCCTGCATCGTTCTATACCAGGTAGACCAGCCTCCTCCCGTGAGATAAACCAACCTCTCTGCATCAGCCTGTGTACCACTGTAGTGTGGTAGAAGCTCTCCTGGCCTTCCCTCACTCAATTTATTCTCAGGCTTAACTGACTTACTGGCTTAACCCATTATCTACAGACCTTCTCACACATATCAGTTGAGGAGACCACTGAATGGTTCACAGCTGGTATAAAGCCTTATAAGTGTCCATAGCTTGGGTTCAATCTATAGCCAAGCTCCATGGAGCTTGTTTACAGATCCAGCTGGCAGTCTTACCTGTCACTGCACTTGATGTCATTAAATATTAGGCAAAAATAGTACATAAGAAGGAAGAGAAAGATATTGTTTATAGGAAAAATAGAGAGATGTAGGTTGGGCACAGAGGGCTTAAGGAAAGCCCCAGTAAAGTGAGGGAAGGGCAGGATAGGAATTGCATGATATGGTAGTTAATATACGCTTGCAGAGGGACACATATGTAAAGATAAATCCTGGAACCACACCAGCAACTTTTTTGTCTTTGAGAAAAGGGAGCAAAACAAGGAAGCTGAGGTAGTGGTAAGTGACTGCAGAGGGCAGCCTGGAGTAAGAGCCACAGGCATGGTTTGTGTGAACGTTAGTTGCTCCTTCCCAGCTCTGACGTGGGAAGGTCCGCTTTCCTCTCTGCATCAGTTTTCTTGTCTGCAAATTGGAGATGATAGTAATGGCATTCATGTCACAGAGCTGACGTGAGGTTAAACAAGTTAATATCTGTGGAAGGAATAAATAGTGTCTAGCACACTGTAACCACAGCCCAAATGCTTGGTAAATTGACTGACAAGCAGGCTCTATTCCAGGCATTGTTTTCAAATTCTAATTTATTTTGGTGCTAAACTTGTTGAGTTTTTAGACTAGGGACATCATACAGAAAATAAAGGGGAAATGAATAGATACAATATGTGAAAAGGCAATTTTTTTTTTCATTTTTAAGATTTTAGCTTAAAAATTTTTGTTGCCAAAATCTTGACTGTGGCATTGAGTTTATATTATCTTAAAGAGCTTCTATGGAATTTTCCACTCATATCTGTCTCTGAAAGCTAAGTGTGAACATAGCTGCACAAACGTAGTTGCTTAATTGGGGCCTGCAAGCATTTTCCCCTGTAAGGGCACTGAGACTGATTTGGGGGGGTTGTGGAAAAGTAGATAACATCCATTTATACCTGGTATGATACCTTATATGACTCTTTTGAGCTTCAGTTTATTCATCTGAAGAATGGAAAAAATTATCTGTGCTGCCCAGGATAGTTATTTAGACTACATGAGAAATCTTATACAGATCCTGATTCAGAGTTGCTGCTTAGTAGACAGCAGTAGCCATCAGATGTATTTTGATTCTTCCCAGTAGCCAACTGCATTGTATTGTAGTCTATATTCTGTGACCTGCAGTGCAATTTAAAGGAGGAGGCACAAAATCCACATTTCAGGGATTTTCTTTCTGTCTTTCCAAAAGTAGTTTTTCAGGTCAGTTCATGAACATTTCCTAGATCCACCAACTTGGAATCCTGGGAGGAAGCTCTTTCCTCATTTGTTTAGTCATTCACTCTTTGCTGAAGGCCTACTTAGTGCCAGGAGACTCCAGGTATAAGACACCCCAAGGCCACACCTGTACAGATGGCAGCTTGGATTCTTTATTTTACCTGTGTGACCTTAGGCAAATTACTTAACATCTCCAAACCTCATTTCTCTCATCTTAAATTGGAAATAGTAGTTTCCTTCTGTGGTAGTTGGTGGAACCTAGTGACACCTTTCTGTAACGTGTGAAGCAGCAGCAGCAGTAGCAGCAGCATACCATGGAGTTGGGGCAGAGGGGAGAAAGTGGGGAGTGGTCTGTATCAGGCGCAGACAGTGCAGGGCTCCCTTTTCTGTAAAGCATTTAAATAATAATAAAATGACTACAAGTTGTTGCGTTTCTTTTTCCAAAATCACTTTTCATTGACAGATTTACACAATGTCAGTGAAAAATTATTCCTCCTCACTGCACAGGCGACTGTCTCTGAAATGGGCACAACATAGTGCACACTCTGCCTCGCCCATTACCTGCTCTAATCATTAACTTTTCTCCTGTGGAACGATAAGAGACAGGCCATGCATACGTTAATCCCACCTGCCCCAAGGCTTAGCATGCCCATGATAACCTTTAGGTAAGGTCCTGGTGCAATATAGCAACAACTTTCACATTGTGAAATCAAAAGGAAGGCACTCTTTTTGGTCATAAAATGATAAATCAAAGGTGATGTGACATTCTGGCAAAATGCCAAGTTCTCCTTCAAGGAGTTTATCCAGATGTGGGGCATAAAAATTGTGTGTTGAGCCCAGCAGACCTCAGGTGCAGAATACACAGTTAAGCTGCTCCCCTTGAGGGAAATATTTCTTTAAAGTCCTTCTTAGGGCTTGCAGATTTCAAAGTCTTTTATAGAGACTTTGCTACTTTTCTTAAGCTCAGAAAATGCTTCTAAGCATTATGCCATTAAAATGGAGGTGATGGTTAATTTTATGTGTCGGCTTTGCTGATGGGTAGATATTTTGGTAAACATTATTGAGATGTTTCCATGAAGGTGTTTTAGATAAGATTAACATTTAAAATGATGGACTTTGAGTAAAGCAAATTGGTGTCCATAATCTGTTTAATGTCTGAATAGAACAAAGAGACTGACCTCCTTTAAGCAGAAAGGAATTCTGAAGTAGATGTACTTTGGATGTGAAATGTAATATTGGGTCTTTCCTAGGTCTCCAATCTGATAGTTTTAGGATAGTTTATAAACTGAAGTTTACAAATCTGATAGTTTATAAACTGCAGATTTATAACTTACTAGCCTCCATAATCACATGAACCAATTGCGTAAAATAAATTTTCTCTTTATGAATCCTGTCTCTGTCTCTGTTTCTCTCTGCCTCTCTCTGTCTCTCTCTCTTTCTCTCTGTCTCTCTGTCTCTCTCTGTCTCTGTCTCTGTCTCTGTCTCTGTCTGTCTGTCTGTCTCTCTCTCTCTCACACACACACACACACACACACACACACTATCTCTCTATTAGTTCTTTTTTCTCTGTCAAACCCCAATACATCTCATGTGGTCATTATCATTGTTATTATCACTGTAGCTACCATCTTTATTAATTGCACTTGTCTAATCATTGTATTACTTGCAGTCCCTGTATCGAGTTCATCACAAAGTCTTAACTGTATGTCCGGTCACAGTGATATGACTGGTATGGGTTATAACATGCATGTGCAGTTCTTGGGGTCACCAGTGTCCTCAGGCCATTCACCTCTGGTCATGAGCAGTGTCTTGAAGTATCCTAGTGAAAATATTAATATCTCCCATGCATGTAATGGTGTGGATAAAGTTAGAAACCACTATTTCTTATATATCTTCTGTACTTTTCCCAATAGAGAACAGATAAGGACACTCAAAGAAATTTAGTGGTATGCCTAGAGTCACACAACAAGTAAACATTGGGCTAGGATTTTAATAGGGTCATAGTCTGGAGGCTATGTTTTGTAGAAGATCATCATGCATATGAGAGGCAGGGCTGAGACTTGCCCTGAGATGTCCTGATTCCTTTTTTTCTTCACTTTGGATTCTAATAAAGTTTGCTGATTTTCATTGATTAAATGATGACTGTGGAGGCCTGACTGTAGGGACAAGGACACCACTGTGAGTTTCCAAGTAGTCTGCTCAGCAACTCATGTGCATTTGACCAGTCTTCCTAATTCCATGCAGCCTTCCATGACTAGCTCAGATGATCTTGCCTTGTTTCCTATGGTTGGAATTCACCAACTTCAGCCTGAAGCCATTGGAAACTTTTAAACGTGGAGATAACTTCTTGTTCATTTGTTTTTAGGCTGCTCTCCTTTGTGGCTGAAGAGAGGTTTATAGGAAAGCAAAAATGGAAACAGAATACCAATTTCATTATTGTGACTGTCTAAAGAGAAATGACAAAGTCTTGAATCATGGTGGCAGTGGAGAGAGGTAGATAGATTTTAGACCTATTTTGGTTTGAATGTGACAGATTGGATATGAGGAATGAAAGGAGGAAAGACATTCTGGATAATTCACATGAAGGTTTGGCACACAGAAAGGATTTAATAACATTTAGCTATTGGCGTTATTATTAATAGTCAGTTTGAAATCAAAGTCTAGTGAATATTATGTATCTGTATGCTTAGCTTGTCTGGTATATAGTTGAAGCACAGTGAGTGTTTTTCTTCTGACTATTTCTGCTGCATTGCAGTACTAAAATGTAGTATTGTCATATTAAGTGCTAAAACGTAGTATTGTCATGTTAGCTGTTGCAAGTTACTAATACACAAGTGATTACAGAGTTAGCTTGCTTAGGTTATTCAGAAGCAGAGGCACTGCTCCCTGTCAGCAAAGTGCTGCTGAGATGGAGACTATTATAAAAGGGTTAGGTGTGGACTAAACAGACACGGAACTTGATGTTGTACAGAGTTAGGGATAATCTGTATATGACTGTAGCTCAGCTTTTTCTCATTTGTACAACTACAATTACTACTCAGAAAAGGGGTTCATGATAATATTATTGATTTATTCATTCAAAAAGTCACCCAGGAAATATGGTTTCAAGCTCATAGTGCAACTGAGGAAAGAGAAGGTCACTGGCCTTACAGAGATTCAGACAAATAAGGATACCTGTGGGACGTAAATGTACTGATAGATGAAAGGTCAAAGCCAGTGGAAACCCAACTAAGACATCTCACTGTAGTCAGGGAAGGCTTCCTGGAAGAAGTAATACTAGAGCTGAGTTTTGGAGAACAAGCAGCCATGAACTGAATGGAGAAGAGAAATAATGGTGTCAAGGAGAGAAAACACTATGAATGAAGCAATGTAATGAAAACGATGCATCCAGAGAGCTTCACAACAATTGGCTGAGAGACTGAAAGGGACTGCAGTAAAATATCAATGACCTTACAATGGATGCCAACACAGGGCACCATGTATCTCTTGCATATTCCAGAGAGACACCAGGATACAGATGTAGGACCTGAAATGCTTCAAGGTGTCAGGCAGTCAGGGTTCTAGCACAATAGATTAGTTTTTCCTGTTAATAAGGTTTATATGATAGAATTACACGGCACATTCTCTATGTGTCTCCTTTCACTTCACACCTAAGAAAATGAGTCCTTATAATCTTTGGCTTTTCAGTAAGCACCTCAGGTATTTCTGCTTTTTCTCACCATGGCATCTCTTGGACATATTTTCAATCCCAGCTCCTCTGATATGCACTCTTCTGCTTTTGTTCTTGTTGTTGGGCATGGGTTTTTTCAATCATTATTATTATTGTTCACTCTTTTAGTACCTTGCTGATTCTTTCCTTTCTTTGCTCTTTTGCAAGTTGTGAAATTCCAGAGTTCAGTACTCTAACCCCTTCCTTCCTTTGTCTGCACTTCCTCCCTCAATTACCTCCTGCAGGTGAATGGAAGATGGATCCATTCCAGGGATTAATTTCTATCTTAGGTTATACAGAGTTGTGGGAAAGCTCATATATTGGATTGTCAACTCAACAACTCCATAGCAGTGTAAATAAATAGCTGGCAGTGTAAATTTAACATTATCAAAATACATGATTTAACCTCATTTCTCATCCTTACTCTCTAGTCATATGAATTCTCTTGCTTAAGTACAATCCTCCAGCCATGTGGTTCATCCTACTCACGAACATGGCAGGCTCCATCTCATCTACGGCTGTTTCTTTAGGAATTCCTCCTGCGTAGACTGTTCTTTCTCCACTTCCTTGTTTAGTTTTCCATTTTCATTCAGACTTCAGCTTTATCATTGCCACAAGTTGCAGTAGATTTCAGGTTTTCTTTGTCTCCTCACCAGCTTTTTAAAAATTAATCATGGCCTTCATCGCTATTAGTGTGTTCCTTTTTATTGGTCCATTTGTTTATTCCTTATCTGATCTCTTCTTTTTATAAGTCCATGGAAACAGGGATCTTATCTTTCATACCCAGTGGTATTTTTAGTATGTTATCTGGAACGTCACATATTTAAGAGACACTCAGGTTGAGGAATGACTGGAGGGGAGGAAGTGAGAAGCAGATAGATAATTTGCAAATGGTGAAGACACAGGTCATGAGTAGAGACCATCAGACCTTGGTGCGACCCTGAACGTAGTACTCAAAATGTGTCTGGGTCCCTGGGTTAAACATTTGAGAACCATTGATCTGCAAGGCAACTATCTACTCACAGACATGTTCAGTTGCTTAGAACAGTATTTTCTTTCACATTTCAGGAGAACACAGACGTCAGTGTTTTTAAGTCTACAAGATAAGTAAACACTCACACTCTGTTATTGTCTCTCATCATGTGTATTCTGTTAAATATTTGTGTTCTAGTTGTCAACAGAGCTGGGATAAATTTACAACACATGCACACACACACACACATCTGTACATACACATACTCAGATACATGATGAAAGATATTGAAACTTGGACTTTGATTCATTTACCTTGTCAAGACCAAACAATTTTCAAGGCAATAATAATGAAATAAAAAATAAAGCAATACGAAGAAAATTAAAAAAGCCTAAAGCATCTTTTTTCTAACAGCTTCCTGAACTTGAAAATGACATTTCTTAAATAATCAGAGGAATTGGAAGCATTTTAATATTCTCTGAAGGGCCAGTTTATGTTTATCAATGTGTTTTGTAGTTGGAGAGTGAAAGTGCGTTGCTCATTTTAAAAGAAAAATGCTTTTTTTTTTGGCTAGCGTTTAGGAAACCAGATGCATTAAATCGAATGCATTTTCCACCTGGTCTTCATGTTACCTGGAGAAGGGGTCAATTTGATTTTGGAGTAAGGCAAGCAGGTTCCAGTTTCTTTCATATGGGAAAGATATGTGTTAGCATTCATATTTCTGTCTCCAAAATGAGACTGATATCCAGCCTCCCATGAAGGGTTTCATATAAAAATGACAATTACAGTCCTGACATGGAGTGAGGGCTCAATACATGTTACTTCCTTCTTTTGCTCTCTTTTCCTTCTTCACTTTTCTTTCCTTTTACACTTTAAATGCTTAAAATAAGTCAGAAAAACATGGTTAATACCACAGCATTGGCTTCTGCCCTGTGGTTTTTTTTTTTTTTTTTGATAAGTCACAACTGCCTACAATAAGAACATTTTCCTGCACCTTGAAAGACTGTAGATAGAGAGAAAAAAGGGTGAGGTTATCATGCCTAATCCTGTAGGGCTTTTAAGAAGGGAAGTATGACTACCCCCAAATTTCTGAATGTGTATGCTGTCTGCAAAAAGATTACAATAATTATGGTTGAGCAGTGCCTCTTGTATTGATTCTTGACTTGGTCATGCTACTTGCTTTAGCAAATGAGACAATGGAATACATGGTACAGGCAAAGGTTTTTAAAATGCTGCCTTCTAAGTCTGGTCTACTGGGGCTTATGCTTTCTCTTGAAATACTTGCAATCCTGACTGCTGACTGTATGCACCTGAGACTGTCGTGTGAATGCACCTGAGCTGGTTTGCTGGAGGATAAGAGGAACCATGATAGAGAAGTGCAGATTCTGACCCACAGCCTGCCAAAATATCATGTGTGTGAGTGAGCAGTCCTGACTCCTCCAGCAGCCGCCAGACTCACTAGCCAATGTGAGACACCAGCAAAGATAAGCAGAGCTGATCAGATCTGAAGAAGTCTGCACCCAGCACATATAATGCACTAGACCCTAGGGCCATGTATTACAAGGCAAAAGATAACTGATGGCTCAGATTAATAGACATGAAAATACGGATGGTGATTAAGATACATGACTAGGAAAAGAACTACCATGCACTGATTGCCTATTGTATGACAGGAATCACACGTCTTGCCTCATTGGATCCTCACGGCTATGCAATGGAATATCAGACCTCATTTTACAGCAAAGAAAAATCCAGAGAATGTTATTTATCATTTGAAGATATGTACTGCAAAGTGAGTTTTATTATCTTGTAGCATAGGTGAGTATCTTTTCTCACACGTGAAGACATTTACTGCACTGATCCAATTACTTCAAAAGGCCAAATCAGATTTGAATCTCTGTCAGTTTCAAACTATGCATAAAAGTTGGTGCTTATGTGAATACTTTTAGTGACACACGTATGTCAAATGTATCCAACACTGTCTGTCTTTCCTAAATAAAGCTAGCATTTTGCCCATTGAAAGACCATTCACGTATCTTATTCACTGTCCTCTGATGGGGTCTCCACTTTTCCTATATTTTCTGCTTTATAATCAATAGTGCTAGGCTTTTCCGGCTTTTTTTTTTTTTGGATGAGGGACAGATGGTCTGTTCCTGGGGAACTTTCTTGGTGGGCATGGGGGTGGAGTCTTGAATCCCAAAGAGTCAGAATTATGCCCAAGCTCATGGCACCAGCCAGAGAAAGTAGAAACTGCTGTCTGGCTGAATGAGTGTAATGGGCCGGGTATGTAAGTGCTCCATATCCTTTACAACCAAAGCTGGTACGATGCTTTGTAAATTAGAGCTCAGGGCTCATTTGTGGGTCCCCAAATCTAATTTAGTGATCATACTCCATAGGTAAAACTGAAATAGGTTAAAGTAGAAAACACAATCAGTGACTATAAGGGTAAGAATTATTTCATGCATATTATATATGTCTATGTGTCCTAGATCACCAAGTGAAATGAATTTCTTACTTGGAAGTG
Organism: Chinchilla lanigera; assembly: GCF_000276665.1. NCBI lineage: Eukaryota > Metazoa > Chordata > Mammalia > Rodentia > Chinchillidae > Chinchilla > Chinchilla lanigera. Next base: position 5,657,740 of record NW_004955461.1, read on the forward strand.
TGACCAAAAAGTAAAAAGGCCACAATTATTCCTTGCTGAAATGAAGAGGTGGGGAAGCTAATGACTCCATTTTTTCAAGTCCTTGAAGTTTTGGACATGATTTGGGTCATGCTAATTAGATTTATTCTGGTTAGATTTAGTATACAGAGGTTAGAGGTGACTTTTCAACTACTGCTTTAGCAGTGTCCAGGGGTGACATTTTTTACTGTTAGAAGGTGACATTATTCATGTCTTGCCAGGGTGGATGCAGAAGGTAACACAGGTCTGGAACTAACCACCGTGGCAATGGTTGCTTGATGAGGTCTGCCCTTTACTCAAGTGGGAAACTGGTTCACAAGATCTGGAAAGGGAACTCCGATCTCCAGAGAGAGGATTTCAGCATCTCCAGGACAGTGGACAAGAACAGTGGTAACCTATTGTTTAATGGGGCAGGACTTAGAGGAGAATGAAGGCATTTAAAAATTTCATAAACTGTCAAAAATCCTTTCTAAAATGCATCAGGACCTCAGAAATTATGCATAGAAATCTTTCTGTGTATTTATAAATGTCATGCCACACATCTCTCTATCCTTCCACTACATACCCAATTTCTCTTCAGATCGTATAAATCTTTCACCTTTTACCAAAGAGCACACATATTTGACTCTACTTGAATATGCAATTCAGTTTCCTCCAATAAATAGTAATCATGCCTGGTACAAGCCAGGCTCTGACAGTGATGCTGGGTGCTGAATACAACTTGGGCCCTTTGGGATATCAGCTGAATCCTGTGGAGTTGTGAGCACAGGGATATCTCAGCAACACAGTGTACCCCATCCTAGTAGAAGAACTCCAAATTCTGGGGATCCTAGGACTGCCACAGTGGACAGAGAAAGGGTACTTAATGGTACCAGTTTCTGAATGAGTCTTGTAGTAAGCAGTTATTTCAAATAAGTTTCACAGTGACTCAAAATTCAATGTGTGTTAGATTATTCTAATTCTACAAATAGGAATGATGAGACACATAACATTACATTCTTTGCCCAAATTTATGTAGCCAGTAAGTTGCAGTGATGGAATTCAAAATCAGATCTCTCTGGTTCTGGTGCTTGTGTAGCAATTAAGTCATACAGTTAAGGTTTTCTCGGAAACAAAATATTCCAGTGAAATTTTAAAAATGAAAGGTGAGAAGTCACAGATGGTTTCACTGACACTTGCCTTTGGCTATGGAACAATGCCTAGCTACATTCCCCTCACTTCTGATAAATTCCTTTCATATGATGGTAACTTCAAAATCCCTTAAAATACATGATTTAATTAGTGCTGGGGGTCAGGATTGATATTATAAAATGTACCAAGTATTGCTTCAGTATGCTAAAAAGGCACACATCTTTCTGATAACTACAAATGCTGATATGGGAAAGATACCTACATTGTAAAATTTTCCCCAAGAATACTTGGACAGACATATAGAGCACAAAAATCCTTCAAACTGATATCTGTGGCTAAAGACAGGTGACCATTTAGGAATTTACAAAATGAAGGCTTTAGTATTAAAGGTGTAGTAAAGCAAAGAACATTTTATCTACTCCAAGGGACAGTAGGGTGGGACTTCATCCAGGCTGGAGAAGTGGGGAAACAAAAACTAGGACAACCATGCCTGCTGACTTGCAAGGGCCTCCGGAGCCCTGGAAGAGCTTTTCCAGTGAGAGATCTTGAAGCTTGACCTGGTTCAGCTTCAACCTGAGTTTACTTCTAAGCAGGAAAACTATCTTTCAGTAATGTGCATTTTAGAAGATTTGAAGACCTTGGAGAACTACCTAACTGGTAGCTCCCACTGGGCAGACAAAACAAATTAGTGCCTATTTGAAGTATGAATATACAGCTGTTTCCATAGATACCTGATTAGAACTATGCTGCAAGACATGATTCAGAAAGCTTTTAGAACAACATCTCTGAAACAGTTATTCTTAGTTTCTGATTCACATGTTATGCAATTGTGTCCTTTTTTATTCATTGGTATGTTTTATGTACTCATCCATTGAAGTTTTAAAGTTACTGATTTTATGTGTTAGCTTGATGTGGAGCTGAACTTTGCATGTTTAGTCAAGAAAATCATATCTTAGCAGCATCTGGGACTGGTAATAAGGTCCCAAGTGAGGGTGAAAGAATTGTTAAAGAATTGCTTGCAGCGCTATCAGGAGATTGTATACCTTTGTTAAATACAATACTTAAAAATAATTTTAAAAACTAGCATATCAGCAGGTGCTTGCAGTTAGTAATTACCTTCGCAGTTTACAATTACCTTGGTGGTTTACTAGCCCATATTACCATCAGCACAAGCCTGTAAGGTTGAAATTACTCAAATCACATCACAGGTGAGGAAACTGAGACTCAGAGAGCAAACTGCTTAGGGCCAGCCTCTCTAGCCATGCAGGACACCAAGCCACAGGTCCTGCTTCTGTTGCACCTAAAGTGGGAAAAGTACCTGTCTGTAAGTGCCTCCATAAAAGTGGATCAGAGGTTGGAAGTCTTTGGTCTTTGTGACTCTACCTCCAAAAAAAAAATGCCTGGAGAAACTTCCAGATGAGTATGTGGTATGAGCAACCCCTTCCTCCCAATCCTACCTCCAAACCAACTGGCTAATAAGCTGAGTTATTGCATTTCACTTTGTGTTTAACTACGAGTTTGTGTCAATCTTATGCTTATGAGGAGAAGAATTGTCAATCTAATTTTTCTAATTTACACATGAAAAGTACAAAATATCATGGTCAGCCAAGCTTCTCTGGACAGTGTGTGTAATATTTGGACATTCATTGGTTTTCTTTTTTACTTTTTCAGCTGACAAGCAAGCTAGCTGTCCCCTCCAACATAAGTTATAATCCAATTTCCTTTGATTTTTCCATCTTTTCATACTCTAAACATCTCAATTAGTTTCTCTCTGTGTTTATTTAAAATCATTTCAGTCTCTGGTAGTCTGAGGATTTTGTTTTCTACGGGATGTGTTATTTTTTGTTTAAAGAAATGCCTATGCACAAGTTCCAATAAACATCAACCATGCCACTACCAGCAACAGATCTTATTGGGCACTTATATGACAAGATCTGCACATGAATCATCTTGTTAGATTCCACAGCAACTGGTGAGGCAGATATGTTTATTTCCACTGCTTCACAGATGTGGAAATTGAACCACAGAGAGGTTGTAGTTGTTTCAAAGGCATAGCATGTAAAGACAGCAGCTGGATAGAGACCCAAAGGCTCACATCCATTTTCCTCCTTTTTTGTTTTTGACAGTACTGGAGATTGAGCCCAGAGCCTTTGCACAGACTTACATCCCCCTTTTTATTTTTTATTCGGAGACATAGTATGCTAAGACACAGGCTACATCTGAACTTGTGATCTTTCTGCTTCAGCCTCTCAGAGTGCTGGGATTACAGGGGTGTGTCACCATACCTAGGTTTCTACATTTGTGATTTCAGAGCACCAAGTTCTGTGCTATGTAGACTGATTTAGAGTTCATCGTTTTCCTGGTGCCATGGATCTATTGTTTCCATGACTTTGTTGAATCTACTATGAAATATTATCCAGTATGCATATATCTGAAAAACTTATAGTAGGGATGAGTTTGAGTCCATATTAGGCCTTGTGGTCTTCACTGTCAATGAGCTGCATTCTGCCTTCACCATGTTTGCAACCTAGTTGGCTGAGAGACCAATATTAGCTACAATAAAATACTAATAGTCTGAAAATAAAAATCAGCCCTGGATCCACATGTCTTTTACATATTCTAAAGAAATATGGAGATAATAAATCATGAACACTGAATGCTTTGAGCTGTTGGGGATTCAGGAGGTGTAAAGGTGAAATCCTTTCAGCCTAGCAATTAATACACAAGAGGGGTGGCTCCCATGGAGTTAAATTACAAGCTCTGCTGGATAATAGGAATGAAGAAAGGAAGATTTGTGAAGCATGGAGGGCAACAAAAACACCCTCTAGCAGATGGGAAAATGAAAAATCTAGTATTCAATGGACTAAAGAAGGAAGTAAAATGGTTTTGTCTTAGTTATTTTTCTCATTGCTGAAACAAAGTACCTGACACCCAAAGTTAAGGAAGGAAAGTTTTATTTAGTTTACATTTTGTAGAGGTTTCAGTTCATAATGGGCTGGCTCCAAGGCAGAGTGGCATGGCACACAGGCTTTACAGAGCAGAAACAATTCATGGCAGGCAGAAGACAGCAAAGCAAGCAAAGGGGAGCTTAATAACTTCTTTCTGTTCCTTTTATATTCTAGCTAGGCTACTTGGTCTAGGGTAGTGTCAAACAAATCAGTGGACTGGTTTAGTAACCACACACCCTTAATCCCAGGATCACACACTGTAGATTCAGCCATCTCAGAAAAACACCACTTATGACTGCATGAGGCTTTGAGGGGCCATGGTTTGAGACACAAACCATAGCATTATTCTTCAGTATTTGTTCGTAATATCCACATATGTGGAGAAGGAGGTTTGAGGGCAGTATTCCTTAGTTCAGTTCTTATTTTACTGGTTGGTACAGTGTTACTGAACTATTAAATACCAGTGTAGAAATTCTGGGGAGAAAATACAAGTCTTGCACAAGACAAAGCACTTGAAATCTATCAGAGAAGACCAAAATATATGCCACATAAAATGAGACAGTGTCAATCTTATCAAATTCCAGTTTACCCTGGGAAATTCTATTTAAAAATTTCATGGAGTATTTATTTCTGGCACCTAATTCTGTGCTTGGTCCTTGGTATATATTCTGTAATGCACTAGTCTAATTAGGTACTGATGTGATAATCCATTGGTTACTATTTTGAAAGACTTGAAGAAAGCCCTGAGGGGAGGGCTCTGTGAAACAGTTAATCAATATGAAACTTTGATTGGATTTTCATGTCTTTAGCTGAGTCGTGAATAATGAGGACAAATCAATCAAGTGTATTGGATGGTCCTTGGACCAAGCTCTGCCTGAAGCCTACATAGGAATGGAACTCTGCCTAGGAACTCTGACAGATCTAATGTTGTCAGGGAGGAGGACTATCAGCACTGGGAAAAATAACCTCTTGTGGTTAGTAGTTTCTTGTTCTTAGTGAGCAGGTTAGGACAAAATGGGATCTCTTAGGATAGTTGGGAAGAATCAACACAGTGAGAAAGGAAAGGGGCACTTCCTGAAGAATCTACTCTCCTTTGTCCAGACAGGATTGCACTGGATTGCCTCTCCAAGAAGTCTTCATAGAAAGAGTTCACAAGTCTTCTTCTCAGGGAAACTCCAGAATGTGTCTATATTTTTCTTTTACATTAAATAAATCCATCTGGTTTTCCCATATCCTGTGAGTATTTCCACCGATCACATCACAGACCTATTATGATAATTGCAGACTTCAGTCTGGATAGTTTGTACAATAAGATAATAAATTCTGCTTGTTTCCAAGACCAACTTACTGCCATCTGAGACTCAAATAGCGTCTCCAGTGAAGAAAAGAGGACCAGGCCCTCATGAGGGAAAGAGGGGAATAAGATGAGTCACAGACTGTGATGAGATGTCCTGGGGTATAGGGGATCTAGAGCAAGCGCTCAACACCAGCTCTACAACTTACTAGCTATTATTTAACATCTCTATTTTATGTTTTCTTATCTATGCAATGGAAGCAAAAAGACCACTGTCCTCACTTGGTTTCTCTGAGGATAAAAGGAAGAAGCGGTTTGTATAAAGTGCACAGTATGGCATTTTACACACAGTAAATGTTATATAAGGGTCATCACAGTTAATTCTACCCAGGTTAACATTTAAGGTGGAGAAAGAACAAGTAATGAATTAAATCTGATTCCAAAGTAGTGACTTTGCTATAGCAACTTACTGAAAAGTTTGATGGCTTTAAACAATAGAATTTACAGTATTCTCCCACAGTTCCCTGGAGATCAGAAGTCTGAACTCAAGGTGCCAGTGGTTGTCTTAGTATGTTCTCTGTTGTTGATAACACAAAATAACAGATTGAGTAAATTATAATGAAATATAAAGAAGAGATGTTCATTTTGGTTCATGGTTCAGATTCAGCATCAAGGGGACTACACCTACACCTGTGATGAATTCCTTGCTAGCAGAGTTCCAAGCCAGAGCAGGGTATCACATAGTGAAAGAGGAAGTAGGCAAGCACACCAGCCAAAATGGATTTTATAACTGACCCCCTGTTGAGATAAGCTTTTCATATCAATTAATGGATTAATGGCTTGATCCATTCACAGGGGCAAAGATTTAGTCCCCTTTTAAAGAGTTCACTTGGTTCTGCTTCTTTAAATGTCATAGTGGAGATTCAGTTTCAATTTGGGGGGGACAGACCATATTCAAACCACAGCAGCAGGGTGGGTTCTTTCTGGGGACTCTGCCAGTCAAATTCTCCCTTGGCTTTGTCATCCCCTAGCTTCCGGTGGCTGTCAAAAGTCCCTGTAGTGATCACTCCCATCTCTGTCTCTATCTTCACATAGTAATCTCCTTGAATATTTCCCATTATGTCTCGAGGTGTCTCTGTGTTCTCTCTTCTCCTCATTAAAGGAAAGCAGTCATATTGAATGAAGACCCACCTAATCCAAGAGGAATTTATCTCAACTTGAAGGCATCTCAAAGAGCCTATTTCCAAATAAGATTGCACTGTGAGGTTTTAGTGAACATAAACTTTAGGAGACAGTATTCAACCCAATATGGGAGTTATAGAAAGAACTGAGCAGATTTAGATTTTGAAATGACTGCTTTTGCTACAGTACAGAAAGCAAATTTCAGGGTGTTAAGGAGTTATTACAGCAATTCAGGAGAGAAATGGAGAAGGAATTGAGGTAGACAGGTGGATAGCAGGTCAAAAAGGAAAGAGGTTACAAGTAGTACGAGCTTGAAGAGGTGGTAAAAAGGTGATCCACTCACCAAGACAGGAAACCAAGGAAGGACAGAAGGTTTGAGGAAGGAAATATCAGTGTTTATTGGGTGAATGAAAATGAAATTATTATTTCTGCCACTTTTTTCCTTGCCTTGGAGCAGAGTTCTCAGTCTTTGTCTCAACTCTGGATTCAAACAGCTAAGCAAAAGTAGTTTTCATATTTTTAAAAGATCAACTTGCAATTTTTGGATTTTCATAAATAATCTAGAGAATGCCATTGCATTACAGTAGCCACCCACTTAACTGATTCACCAGTTTATCCTAGTGAGAGAGCTTTTCCGCAGGCTGAATGCTCATAGCTCGCTGGTCTTTTCCAGTCCACTCCTCACATCTGCTCCATCCGTTGAGTCCTTCCTTTACCAAAAAGCAGTAGCAATTGTTCCCAAATCTGTTTGTTTCCTTTCTATTTGCATTTGCTATAATTGTATTCAGTTAAATACAGTATAAACAACAAATATCAGTGTGAAAAGAAAACAAAGTTTTGTTTCCATGAAAAACAAGTTCTAGTCTGTGGAAAACACTGTTTTCAAAGGTGGTATGGACAAGACATTTACAGAAGTTTGAGAAAAAAAAAATTTAGACTGGTTTTGTATCAAGAGTAATCCAAAAATACCTTTAAATTATTTCCCTTTTTGATGGTTTATCCACTTTGGATGTAGTTTATACAAAGTAAAGGATGTAGGGTATAAGGTATTTTAGGCATGGGCCATTAAAAATATGAATTTTGCTTTTCTTCTGCTTTATTCTGCACCAATCTTAAAATGCCCCTTCAGCTGTGTCAAAACAACAGAGCAGGCCTTCCCTCTGCTAGTTGGTCAGTATTCGCTTTTCAGACCTGCTTTCTTATGTCAAAATTCCTTGCACAGATTTATGAGATAAAAAGCCCTCACGTGGCTCCTCTGCTTCTCTGGGCTAGATCAAAGGTGTTGAGGGTCATGATGATGGTGATTGAATTCATCTTTCCTGATGCCTCTGGAAATGTTAATTATATGCAAATGTACACAGCAGGGTGGCCTCTCATTGAATCAGGGAGAGTATTTAAAATTAGTACTGCTGCAGGATGCTAAATCTGAATGAGAAGTCAATCATAAGAAAAACTGCAGTGATTAGAATCAGAGTGTCTTCTGTTGTGAAACTCAGGATGTGACTCAGGTGGTCCAGTAGTTCAAGGACCATCCATGATCCTCAACTTTCATCTACTGAAGCCCTACTGTGCCAGCCGATAGGTCAAATACTTTCTATATATTGCTTGATTTCCTTGTGGTAACCTTGAGATATAGGGACTATTAATTTTGACAGATTCACAGAGTTTCATGGGACACTTTAGGCCATCTAGATATGCAGTTAGAATCAGGAATCAAATCCCAATTTATTATTCTTCAAAGATGTCACTCCTTCCACCATCCCAAGAAATGCAAGTAATACTCTAGAGAGACTGCAATAATCGAACAGCCAGATGGAATGCAAGAGGCCATCCCCGACTCACACGGAGTAAACACAGTCCTTTAAGGGAGGTCAACTCTTCCAGGAAGACTGAAGGTCACTGGTGTGGGGATGCTCCCTGCTCAGTACCTAACAGCTACAGGGTTGTTATGGTTTGTGTCTGGGTGTCCCACGAAGTCTCATGTGGTCATGGGGCAGGTATTTAGAGTTTGATTGATTATGGGTGTGAGAGCTACACCAGCCCTGGGGTGGACAGTTTACATATGTAAGGGAGAGGAAGAGGCTGCTTGCCGCCATTCCTTCCTTTTGTGCTTGTTGCTTTTGCTGTGTTCTGCTGCCATGAGCTGTAGCCCTCTGCCATGTGCCACTCTGCCTTGTAACCTACCATGTATGGACTAAAACCTCCACAAACTGTAAGCGAAATAAACCTTTCCTTCCTTAATTTTGGGTGTCACGTATTTTGTTCCAGCAATGAGAGAAACTAAGACAAGGGTACCTTGGTGTTGACCCTCATACAAGGTGGAATGTGACAGACCCATGTGAACTACACATTTCTAGGTGCTAAGGCAAAAGGCAAAGAAATTAACTTATGAGTGGAAACATTAGGGAAGGCTCCTGAAAGGAGGCACAGATAAGCATGAGATTGGAGCAATTTTCACAGAAATAGCCCAATATTTGTAGGATTCTTTACAGTTGAAATAACACTTTTTCAGGCATTTTGTTATGTGTCTCTCAAAACACTTCCATGGTTTAGGGCAGGAATTACCATTTCTGATTGAGAGATGAGGTAATACCCACAAAGTGTTTCAGTGAGTTGCTCAGAGTCATATGAACAAGTTAGAAATAGAAATGGGTCAAACATCTAGGCCAGTACTACCCACTAGATACATAATATGAGCCATACACAGAATTTAAGAATTGATAGTACTCACATTAAAAAGTCTGAACTAATTGAAACTCATTTTAATAGCATATTTTATTTAACCAAATATACTCTAAATGTCAAGCAATGTGCAATCAACAGACAAGCAATATGTAAAAAGGTATTAATAAGATATTTTTCGTTCCTCTTCTTTTGGTATTTTCTTCAAACCCTGGTGTGTGTTTTACAGGCATGTTACGGGTGCTCGGTATCCTCTTGGAGACAGCATATTAGACAGACCAGAGATTTTCTGATTCCTGATCCACTGCTTTTCTGCTCTACTAAACTACCTACAAATATAGACAGAGCAGAGAATAGGACATCTCCTGAAAAGAGGGTAATTGGAGCATATCATTTAGGGTTTGGGTAGCACACATTTGGTACCTCAAAAAGAGTACTGAAAGATAGTTTAGCAAAGAGTTGAGATACCCAGCAAAGGATGGCAAAGAACCCCAAGGTCAGGAAGAGTGAGCAGCCACACCTCCTGGAACCTGGGAAACCTTGTGAGACAGGACAGTGCTGCCTGGTAAGAGCCATGGCTGTTGGCAGAGAAAGGCTGTAAGTGTCACTCTCCAATGTAGCAGGGTAGGAGATGGAGAGACAGGGACAATGACCTCTGTGTCCTCTTACCTCTGAGTGCCTCCCATGGCCAGAGGACAATGAGAGCTTGAGGGAAACCCACAAGGGCAGCCTCCAGTGGCCGATGGAAAGGCAAAGAAGGATGGAGCCTGGATCTGGAGGGCAAACTGGTGTGAACAGTAAAGAATTACAGGTCCAGCGTTGCAGAGCACACTTGCTGGCCTGGGTGGAATGCTCAGCAGTGGAGGAGCTGGCAGGTGGTGGGATCAGAGTCAGAGGGATCAGGAGTAGATGGATATAATGTGAAGCCCATGAGGTTGATTTGCATTCTGTAGGCTTCTGTGTGAGATCTTATATAATCAATATTGGCGGTAAGAAGATGATCTTGACACAGGTAATACCCTGTGCAGGAGTTCTGAAGTGAGTTAGTTACACATCTCAGTTTTCAAATGATCCAGCTGAGAAATAGATATAAGAGCTAGACAGATATTGAAACAAACACTTTATTACTGGCAAACAAATGGCAACTCAGTTGCAAAGTGAGTGAACATCTTCCAGTTCCCCAGCCAGAGGCAGAACATCTGGGCCACTGAGGGGCTCCCTGCATTATTTGAGCTCACTGTGGAGAGACTAGCAGCATGTGTATGGGGTTCTCTGAGGGAAGGAGAGGAGCTGCCTTGTAATGTTTGATACACTGTGTCAACTTGAGTTTAGAAGTTTAACTCAGAAGAGGGCCAGGGTCCATCCTTTGTGAACATCCTGAGCTTGTACAAGAGGAGGGGACAAAGATGGCGGAGATGGTATGGGTGGAGAGTGAGTTTACAGTATAAGGGAGGAAAAGAGGCTTGTTCTTCCCCACTTTTGCTCTTGCTGATTTTTCTGTCTTCTGCCACCTTGAAGTGTTGCCCATGTGCCATGCCACCCTGCCTTGGTGCCAGCTGAGTATAGACTGAAACCTCCAGAAACTATGAGCTAAATAAACTTTTCCTCCCTTAATTTTGGGTGTTGGGTATTTTTCCCAGCAAGGAAATAAAAGTAATTAAGACACTCTTACTTCACAAAAAGTATGAAAGTGACCAAACCCCGACATGAATCCTACTCAGTGGAGAAACAAAGACCAGCAGTCACATGCCTTATCACGTCCACATGTGCAGGAGAGGGACGAAGATAGGTGAGAGAAAGTAGTGGTCTTGGTTTTATGTCCAGTAAATTCCTGCAAAACCCAATGTTTGCAGTGTTTCCTGTTTCATAGATCATAAGAAAAATGAGAAAAAGGAAGAATTTTGGGGTGGAGTGATTCTCTCTAGCTAGACCAGCTCACACTGGCAAGGAATTGTTCAGCACCAGTTAGAAAGCCATTTTGTGTGAAGGCTTAAGTTACTCAGTATAGTAAAGGAACTATGAAGGAACAGTTAGTACCTATATGGTGGAGCTAGCATCAGTGTCACAGTTGACATGGATGGGTCAGGTACAATGATATGATATACAGATAGAGGAGTATTTTGGGGGGTGTGACACCTGCTAATAAAGCTACCTGGAAGTTTGCTGGTGGTTGGCATCCGGAGTTGAAGTATTCAAATGGGAACAATCCAGCAGTGTTTGAAGTCATGATAAATCACCAAAAGAAGCCAAAATGAATAAAAATGAAGAGGTCAAGGAGAAGCCCTTGAAGAATGAATGCATGTAAGGGTTAGGAGGAGGAATTGACAAAGAGGAAGAAAGACCAAGCCCTCCATAGTGAAATGAAGGGAAGAGGGACAGAGAGACAGAGAGACAGAGGTCCAAGGCAGGACAGCAGGATGTGGTGCTGCTGAGATCAAGGATTGCAGGAGACAATTAGAACAAGTCATTACAATGCGGTGATGTGTTCTTCAAAAGTTCATGGTTAGATACGGAATACCCAATGTCATTTGTTCATGGCATTTGGAGGTAAGGCCTTAGGGAGGTAACTGGGATTAGATGAAGTAGGGCCCTCATGATGATGTTGTGGCTTTAAAAGATGACCAAGAAGGATCCATGCTAGCACCACTTGCCGTGTTCCACCACAAGACGCCTTCCACCATTTTATGGTGCAGCAAAATGTCCCTCATTAGATATTGGCAGTCTAATATTGAACTTCTCAACCTACAGAACCCTGAGAAAAATAAACTTTCATTTTTCTGCTAAATTACCCAGTCTGTAGTATTCGCTTAGAATAACAGGAAAGAAAACAAGACAGGAATTTAAAGATTAACACTTTAGAGTATGGGGGACAACAGTGGGTGCTCGCCACTCATCTGTGAGAAGTGTCCACTCCACAGTCAGGAAGTTGCCCTGCCCCCTCCCCTGGAAGCTGTGCTTCCAAAGATGATGCTTCAGTAACCAGCCTGGGTAATCAGATTTCAATTGCTAGAATTTTAGGTTAGGTTGAAGAGCCTGCCTTTCATTTTGGACTCTTCTTTAAATAAATAGAAGTGATCTTTTGGTTCATGTCAGACTAATTTTCCAGCATAAGAGGGACAGTTCACTTAGAGAGAAAGAGAGAAGAAAGCAGGTGGAGAGAGAGAGAGAGAGAATCAAAGATGGATAAAGAGTTCCCTGGACTCATGGTAGCTCTTGAATTCCTGGTATTGGTCTCTTCCTGAGCCCTGAATCATTTCTTTCTCTAAGAAGGTTTTGACATTTCCTTGCAAACTTACAATAAATTTTCTCCTTTCTTTTTATGTAAGTGAACAAGGAGAAATTGCTGCCTACAAACAGATGTAACTATTATAATTGCATGGAAAATCCTACATTATATAGAGTTGCTGTCTATGTAGATACATATGACTATTTGTTTAAATACACAATTCAAATTAAAAATATCATTCCTCAGGTACTCTGATAACATCGTATGTACTGTGAAGTAGTCATAAGAGCTTTGTGGCTTTTGGATAACCATCTCCATCATCAATAAACTTCTACTGAACAGTACAATTGTAGAGCATCATCTATTGGGGCAGGATGGTGATTGAAATAACACTTAATTTTTCCTTGAAAATACAAAACAGAAATAAAATGAAAGCATGAGAGACATAGAGCATAGAGGAGTGGACACTTTCAGGATTAAGATGATCAAGAAGAGGCTCTAGGTGGAACTCATTTCTTTAAAAATGTGCGTAGGCAACACTTTATACACATTGAAGTCATTTATGAAAAGTAAATATAGAAGATAAAGTTGGAAACATAGAGTGAGAGTTAAACAAAGTCCTTAACTTTCAAGGAGATGTCCAACTCCTGGTTTTAGAGTTTCAAGACCCCAAAAATATCACAAGAAGAAAGTAGTTCCCAAATCTACTTATCCACAAATATTTGAGTGAAAAACTATTTGAGAAATGCAATTAGGGGCAGCTATTATTCCACTGTCTTTACGTTTTTTCATTTATATTTTTTTCTCTTCTGGAACCACTATAAAGAACATAACTGAGAGATTTATCCAATATAAAAGAATTCATGGAACAGAAGCAAAATGAGGCAAGGCATAGTAGCATGAGGGAAAAAAGTTTAATCCCATAAATAAATGCACAAATAAACTGTGAGAGTTCACAGCTGGGGGAAACAGAGAGGATCTTTGCAGAGGAGATGACATTTCAGCTGTGACTTGCTGGGTGGATAAGATTAGGGATGAAAGGAAGGTCACACCAGGTAGGAAGAAAAGCACAGTAAGGTAAGGCAAATGTGTGGAATTGTGAATATTCAGCATACATTAAAGAATATAGTCAACATGAAATGAGTTGTAATAGATAAGGATGAGCAGTATAGATAGTCTGAGCATGGTCTTGAATGCAAGAGAATGGATACAGCAGAAAAATAATTAGACAGTTGGAGGCTGATGCTTGGAGTATAATCAAAAGAATCATCTTATTGAAGCAGAAAGAACCAATATTCTGAGTTTCTGCCAGCTCAGCTTTAATTCTTCTTTGAAGGAGTGAATGGATGATGAAGCTTCCCTTTACTAGTCAACAGTAACAATAGCTTTATAAAACGTCCTGCATGCTGCAGGGCATGACCACGAATCAAATCAGGCAACTCACAAACCAATAAGAAACTCAACTTTCTCATTCAATTTATTGTCCAAACCACTAGCTCAGACCAGTATTGCCTAACAAAGATATTTAAGCTAAATGGAGTTGCTTTAATACAGCTAACACATCTGCTGCATTTAAAAATAATCTTCCTGCTGCTGCGACATATGGCATCATCAGAAACTTGATTCCAGTGCCCCCAGAGCTTCAGAAACACCTCGAAATGCCATGATTACCATAAGGAGGTTTTTTGCAATTCTCAGAGCTGAAAGAAAAACAATTAATTCCTTTTAATATTTAAAACAAATGTGGGCCATTTGGATCATTTGGGAGGAAGAATGCGCTTTCAAAAACTACAATAATTAGAATTTAACTCCCCAAAGTGAGATGTTCCAAGACGTAGCTGCCAGATGGAAAATTCCCTCTGCAAGTTTGTTTAAGAAGTGTACCCAGCCTGTCCAGTGTCTCCTGAATAGGATAAAATGCTCTCTGCCCTAAAGGTTTACTTGGGGTCACAATGAGCGGGTGTCCTTATATTTACATAGGAGAGTTATTAAGTAGAAGTAAAGCCAGGAGTTAAGGTTTAAATCCAACAAAACTCAGATAAATGCATGATAATCAGAATATTATATATCCTAGCTATTGTGAGAGATAAATATTAGAGAGTCAGATGAATTAGATAGAGTAGCTACCTGTCACTGGTCTTTAGTGGTCATAGAGAGAGATGTAGATTAATGAAAGTCATACAGTGTGGCAGATCTTGTAATGGAGTTATGCAGGAGCAAAAAAATAGAATTTTGACTGTATCTCAGGGTGGTGGTGTAAAAACTAGTCTCACAGAGGAACGGATCGTGGAGCAGAATAGCAAAGACACACAGGTGGAGGGAGGGGGAACTTCTAGGCTGAAAGAACTACATGGCACAGAGAGGTGATATAGAAGATCAAAGAGTTTGTGGTCATTTGATGCAGTGTGGGAGGGAAGGAGCAAAGGCAAACCTAAAGAGAGAAGTCAGAGGCTGGATACTGGAAGACATGTTAGGTCGTGTGTGCTGGTGTAGCTTAATATTGGTGTGAACTAGTGATCGAGATGACTGAATGAGAAAGCTGGGTTGTGTATGGGCACCTTATAGTTATCCAGCCGAGATGAGTGACAACAATGTCATTATCATCACAGCATTTTTAAAATATGCCCAAAGCACTTACTCTGCCTTAGGCCAAGAAATTTTCAATTACACTGAAATCTTTGAAGGAAGGTACAATCATTAAGCTTGTCTGATGCCCACAAAATCAAGGTCTTCAGAGGGCAGCAGGTCCCAGAGGCAGGAAGTGCAGGGAGTGGGTGTGGAACTCAAATCTTCCAGATACCAAGGGGTTTTCTGTTAACACTTATACTACACTGGCACTAAACCAGGCCAGGAGTATGAGATGGTGAATCAGACTGTAGGAAGAGAAGCTGGTGACGAAGACAACAGATGGGAGATTGCTTTGTATGCTCCACACTAATTGAAATTGGTGATAAAACTTGGAAGGAAGTAGAAAAAGAGGAGGAGGAAGAGATGACTGTGTTCTTGCTTTCCTAAAGTAAGAGGTGAACACACGCTCAACCTCTTGCAGTCAGTCAACTCAATTAAAAATGGCAGCATTTTGAGCCCATTCAATAATCTCTGCTTAGTGTTGTGCCAGCTACTATGGGAGGGAAGTGGTGTATTATAAGGTTGAGCTTCACCTTCCAAGAACATAGGTTAAAAACACATTTGGACAATGGGCAAAAGGTTTTAACATCTGGAATTCTCTTACTTCAAGAATCATGCACATAATTCTAGGTTATCCAGGGAGACAGCCCATTTCCCAGGACCTCAAGCATCTCATTATACAATGAGAACCATCAAGCCAGAGGATGGATAGTTCATGCAGTACCTGCCCTCTAGTTACTGCCTGAAAACATATTTGGAAAAACAATTAGTAGCCATCATTAAATATTGATGAACCTAGTCATCATTGTTGGATTCTAGTCCAGCAATGTATTCCCACTGGTTTTCAGTGACTGGGAGATAGTTTGTACAGAGCAGTGAGATATGGAGCATCTTTCAGGAATGCACAGGGATGCACAGTTTATCTTAACAAACAAGTATGCAAAGACTGATATCAAGTGTAGCATGCTATAGAGATTGGCAATAGATTTTCTTCACTTGGTTATGCACAGCATCTTGAATAATACATGGTGCACAGCTAAAACTCAATAAACATATTTTTCATTAAATGGCAAGTAGCAGTGTCTCTTTTAAGTAGTACAAAATTTTGTAAAGGTATCAGAAAATACTGTTGCTCAAATTTGCTGCTCTTCAGCAGATCATATATGTATTTCCTAGCATCAATTTCCTGGTTTCTTTCTTTCCTATCTTCCAATAATTATAGCTCTATTAATCTGAGACCTAGCCCAGAGCAAAAACTGTTCTTGTATTGATAGCATGAATGAATGATTGCATAGATTTAAAAAAATATGAACGGTCATGGGAGTGCTTATAATTTCTCCAAAAATTGTTCTTTTTCTTGAAGATGTTTCTATGTGATTTTTCCCTTTATGAAATAGTTGTCACTGCTTCTCTGTAGGGCAAGACCTCATCCACATGTCAGTTCAGACAATTTTTTGAGTGGCCATCGTGAGCTCACAGCTTAGGCTTGACCTACACACTATAGCCACAAGTGTCTGTCTCCTGCCATACCTTATAAATTTTTTAAGGCCAGGAGCTAATTACTACTCATTATATCCTTAGTGCCCATCAGGGCTCCTTATGCATAATACACCCTCTAATTACTAAATATTGCCTTTATATCCTACCATGAGATAGATTTAGCACTTGAAATATCCTACAAAATTTCATCATATATGTGGCATACCACCTCTTAGATTCTGATTTTCTAATTTCAAAAATGCTGTATTATTTAGGATAATTATTCAGGGAAGAAAGTACTTACTGTATTTATTGCTCACAGGACATGGGACTATTAACAGTAATGGCATTTGTTATAGTTTGGATTGAAAATGTCCCCCAAAGAAGTCCTGTGTTTAGATGTGAAAGTTGTGAAAACTGATTGATCATGGCGGTGCTGTACTCTTCACTGGATTAACCCACGGGTGAGTTGGTAGCTGATTGTCCTGTTGGGAGGTGGGCCTGGTTGGAGAAAGTGTACCATTGTGACATGACCTGGAAGAGTATATTCTTGTTTCTAGCCTTTTCCTTGTTCCTCAGCTTTGAACAGCTTTCCTCTGCCAGGGTCTACTACCAGGCCATTTCTGCCTTCAAGCCCACTGACCATCCTCTGAAATCTCGGAAAACATGACCCAAAATAAATCCTGTGTCTTTTAAATTGTGTATGTCAAGTACCTAGTCCCAGTAGTGCACATGACTAATGCAGCATTATATATAGCTTTAATAAGAGGCAAATGGGGGTCTATTTATTAAAGACATGATACTTTAAAAGATATGGATGGAGCCTGGTCACTGTATACCTAAGGAGAACTAGCGTTCTGATCTACCTCCATATAAACACCGCTAGAACATTTTAACTGAAACAAGCTAATTCATGATATTTTCTCCAATGTGCCCTCTTAGGACTGAGCTATGTTGGCTGACTCATATAAATAATTATACACAATAATGCCAATGGAAAACCTTCACCGAGTTGCAAAGGCATTGTACGCAATATTTCTAATTGCTAAGGAGCCTTTTCAGGCAAGGTATCATTATCCCTTTGCTATGGATGGAAAAATGAAGACTCAGAATTTGCTGAAGTTCACTAAAATAATAACTAAGCAAAGACTAAATCTAGGGCAGTCTTGTTTGAAAGTCTGTATCCTTCCTGCTAGACTACACTGCCCATCTACCACTGAGAAAGTTCCCAGGGATCATATAAAACCTGCAACAGAGATCAAATGACAATGGAAAGTAACTTTAGCACCAAGTGATATGCAGTTAGCTATTTCAGCTGCTAGGGGGACTAAGGCTTGTCAATAAGCCAGGAATACTTGATCATAGCTGTGAGCATGGGACTACAAGAATCCCACAACATATTTTACTAAATCCTCTGAACAAAGAATTTTTACCAATATGTTGCTTCATATATTTCATCCATAAAAACAATAAAGCTGATGTTTAATTTTATATGCTTTATATTTCTTTATATAAGGAAAAAGATACTGTTCTATATATGAATAAGAAACCTATATGGGATTTAAGTGGTTTAAGTGACTCAATTTAAAATTAGGGGCTGGGGATTTAGCTCAGAGGCACAGCACGTGCCTGGCAAGTGCAAGGTTGTGAGTTTGATTCCCGGTACCAGAAAAAAAAAAAAATAAATAAAGCCCTGATACAAATTCTGGTGGCCTTTTTACTACATTTGAATTGACTCTTGTTCTCAGGTTTATATTATTATTTCCTTCCTTCTTTTACCAAGTTGCAAAAAATTAAGTTGCAAGGATAATAGAAGATCTCTCAACCATGTTATATTACTAGATCAAAGTGATCACATAATACTGAATTTGAAGCATGAAAAGAGAAGAATGTCTTATGGACATGGTACAGCAATAATTTTCAACATCTCCAATTTTTCATAAGCACTGAGAGGCATCCCAGAGAACCTAGTCACAGTTTGGCTCTTGTTATCATACAGTATCAAGAACAGTTGAATAAATTATTAATATGGCAGCATTCTCCGAATTGGCACAAGTCCCATGGAAAGAGTGACGTGCTCGTCTGGCAGCTGCAGTGCTTTGCACGGGAACATAATACACTGTCCTGGACAATACCCATGTTTTTGTACAAAATGCTTTCTTTCTTGAAGTTTTTGTTATACATTATTCTAAGAGTTACTTAGAGACATCATGATCAAACTGTTAATAGAAAGGTTCCACAATTGCTTTAGGCATTACTTTAGTAATTCCCGATTCTGAATCCCAGGATTCCAAGCAGCATTGGAATGTTCGGTCCTGTTCTCTATGCCCGTGATGATAGCATACAGTGGTGTAGGTGAGTCTTGGAAAGCTGCATCTGCCCTGTCTGCCTTAGCCATGATCCCACAAACCTGGATCTGCTCATTTCAAAGACCCATGTTTTCCTGATGGTTTGGTCAAAACAAGCATTTAGAACATGTTGAGTCTTTAACTACCTGTGCTTTCTCAAATCATTATTGCATAAAGCTTACAATAAAGCATATTATAGTACATACATCAAGGCATAACTTAAGAAATAGAGCCTAGTATTGTAGAAATACTATATCTATTGTACATAGATTTCCTAACAGCATATAAACTCAGTAGTCTAATTAATCTGAAACCAATTTCCAACATATTACTGATATTCCTGTTTAACAGATTATTTTCAAAAGCAATGGCGTGCATGGATTTTTGAACATGTGAATAGCTTTAATAAGGGCACATTTTTAGTCTTCAGAAGCTAATTTTCTTTTGGAAAAACACAACAGTTGAGACCAAAGCTATTTTTAGTTCTCTATAATATCTTCCTAAATTAGTGTGTCCAAGATCCCCTACTTTATTTCAGTCTGTTCAGATGGGAACTCATTGAAACCACCATCCCCCTATTCTACTCTGCTTTGTCTACTGTATCCCATACTCTGAGATTGGTCCATGAAATTCATTTTGTACAATATCTGTTCCTAAAAGCCAGGATGAAGTGTTCAGGATTAAACATGTATATGACTTTTCTGTAAATTCACTATATAAACTCTTACGCAGTGAAAAATTTCATCTGCTATCACATGGTTTCTCTTATATGAGATATCCAAAGTATAAATAAAGAGCAAAATAAGAGATAAATAATAGGAAATAGGGAGACAGATCTTTTTCAAAGGGGAAGGAGATCAAGAGATGGAGGAAGGGGAGGGAGAGATTGAAGGAGATGATAAAAGGAATTAAAAAGTGCTATGTATTTGTACCAACTCCATATGAGGAATGTAAACATTACGTACTTCAAACATGTAGCAATAAAGAAAATGATCTGAAAAAATGTAATTTAACATAGAAAAAAGATAGACATTTTAATCTGAAATTACAGTTTATAGTTACAAAGAAGGAGGGTCAAAGATAAGAATGTTGATAATTTTTAGGAACTACGACCATGACCAGAAAAAAGATGCTAGTCAAAGGTGTCAGAAATCACTTTGTTCCTAGTATTATTTCATTTCTATTTTAAGAACAATTGAGGAGTGCAGAATAAGACCAATCTGCTTTGATCTTTAAGTCTAACTGAAATATTTTAGATTCCAGATCCCCATGACCATGAAGCAAACCTTGGGAGGACACCTGCAAGTCAGGATGTGTCTGGGAGAAAGAAAGAGCCTCCGAGAGTGCTTTGGTGATGACCGATCACACAGTCTTTCCAGTTCATACCTGTCTTTGGTTCTCTGTCTCCAGGCGCAACCTGGCTTCCACGCACCTCCTAGTCTCCAGGAAGGCTTGGCGCTGGGCCCTGTCAGACAGGTAACTGATGAAGATTCCAGCTGTGTTCATACACATGAAGAGGACTGCCTGTGCCACCACCTAAAACAGAATCCAAACAGCCTGGTCAGGTGGTTAAGACAAGAACTGCTTGCAGGCAATGAGATAAATAACAATGTGAAAGGTGAATCTTAATGTATTAATCCAGTTTTCTTTTGGTGGCCTATTAGTGAAACTGTGCCCTTTGATCAGATCTTCAGCCAAATGTTATCCCCTTACAGAGGTCTGCTCCTTCCTTCCTTCTTTCTTTCCTCTGTCTCTCTTGCTCTCTCTCTGGAGACTGAACCTAAGGCCACTGCAGTGAGCTACATTCCCAGCCCTTTTATTTCTTATTTATTTTTAAAATTTTGAGACAGGATCTTGTTAAATTGCTGAGGTTTGGCTCAAACTTGAGATCCTTTTGCCTCCATTTTCCAGAATGTTGGGATTACAGGTGTACACCACCATGCTTGGCTATAGAAGGCTCTCTTGAGTATTCTGCCCAAGTAAGGTTTCTTCCTTCCCAAGATGAGGGTGGTGCCTGGACTAGAAACCTTAGGTAAGAAAAGCAGAGGCCTAGGTGGGTTACTGGCTTTTCCTCCCTACCTCATCTTCCTCTTTTGCTAACTGAAGTTTTGGGGGCTTAGTAAACTGCAGATCAGGTAGGAGGAAGAGGAAGGACCGACAAGAAACAGAAAAGTTATTCACTGAGTGGTGCGACTATGTTTTGACTCTGGCCCTCTTGTATCCTGCTGGGTAAAATCCAAGTCTTGCTTCTACTCAAGAAAACATATCACTTTTTTGTACTTTTAATCTCCATTTTCATTATTTTATTACTAGACATCGAAATCTTTGTTAAACTCTTAAATTACACTTCCTACATTCACATTTGCCCCTTCCAAAGTATATTCCTCTGAAGAAAAATAGCCACATTCAAGAAGAGAATTCACATATGGAAGAAAGAGTTGGTATACTGTAAATGTCTTTATTTGCCTGAGAGCAGGTCATAGTCGGTGCAGTGTGGGAGTTAAACTCCAAAGGAAAGCACTGGTGCACAAAGGAAGCAAAGAACAACCATAGCTGTTGGAAAATGAGAAAAGAATTCTGAAAGGAAGATAACCAAAGAGGAAAATCTTGAGATTCTTATGTAAATTCTTCCTTGAACTGCACATGTGCTGGGCAGACAGCAAGCAGTTGATCTGTGGGTTTTAAAAAAAAAAAAACTTGAACTGAGATTTGAACTGCAGTCTCAAGGCAAGGAGTTTCATTTGATGCCAATCAAGTTAGTCACCTGCTGAAACAAAACAAAACAAAACAAAATAAAATAAAACAACAAAAATTACTTCTTCCAGAGGAATGTAAAATTATCCAGAAGTTTACTACATAGTGTTCATGATGTGCTGGATATGTTCCAAATCATGTGACGGAAACATTATAATGTGACTCATTCGCAATAAAAAAGATTATCAATAGACATTTATTCTTATCTGATCCAGATGCTACAATTAGCAGGCAAAAAGTCCTAGTAGCTCTTATAATTTCTCCGTGACATAAAGGTAACTATACAAATAGTGAATGAAAAGATAGGAAATAAGCAAGGAACTACAAACCACATACACGGAGAGAAAATCATAAAACTGATCACAATGTTTGAAGTGAAAAGCTGATATTAATAGGAGAATGTGAACCTTCTATTGCAGATTTATCAATAGGTGATCATTCTGAAGGAAAAAGATTTTACAAATGTTTTAGTGATATGTGTTACAAGAATAAAGAATCTAACATACATAATTGGATTCTCAGAATGAAAAGAAAAAGAATGAGGAAGAATAGTTTGTTTGAAGAAATAATATTTTTACAGGCTTTATAGAGGGACAGTTACAAATTCAAGAACTCAGCCAACTCTACAAGAACTGGGCAAGTCTAAACTTGAACAATACTGTGTTTCTATACATCATAGTCAAAGAGAATTTTGACAAGTCAGAGAAAGATCTTAACATGGAGGGACCTGTACTCCAGTTATGATAATGCTTTTCAGATTTTATATAAAGAAATAACCTATGTGTTATCTATAAGAGGTATTCCTAAAATATACTGCTATAAGAAGTGTGAAAGTCAAAACAAAATAAAATTGCTTTCGTTGTGTAAATGCCAGGTTAAAGAAAAAGCATTGCTAGAGATAAATAGGCTCACTAATAATAATGAAATATTTGTCAGGAAAACAAATGTGAACTTGAACTCACTTAACTATATAAAAACACACAGTAGAGAATATAATGTAAATATAATTAGTTATAAATCTAATACTATAGTGATCTATTTAACAATGTTTAATATTAGTATTCAAGCAGTTAAAAAATCATCAAATGTAGAGAAAATTTAACAGTTTCTGCCGCTAACAACCTTAAAATGGAACTTAGTACCCAAGAACTGGATTGTAAAAATTGTTCTTAAGCACATATTGACACTTATAAAGAGTATCCTATAATAAGATCTGAAGCTAACCCAGTAAATTTCAAAGAACTACTATGTACACATGGTCAATGATTATAATATCATAGTTACAAAGCCTTGTAAAAAGATAGCTAGAAAAACACCATGTATTTAGCAATTACAAAGTTTTCCAAATCACTGACGGATCTAAAGAAATATCAATAAGGGAAAATTTGTATAGCCAAAGAATAAGGGAAATACCATAGAGCAAAACTTATCAGTCCTTCAAAGAAATTTATAGTCATAAATGGTACATTTGAAAAACAAAAGATAAGAATAAATGTGCTAGCCATTCAGGTTAAGGATTTAGCAAAACCAGCAGAATAAAACAAAAACCCAGTAAGTGTAAGGTATGTAACAGGAAAAAATAATAAAGTGGGAACAGAAAATAATAAAATAAAAAAGCAAATAACGATATAGAGGGTCAACAAAGTTTATAGTTTGTTTTCTGAAGACTAATAGAAATATTTCTTACAAACTTTATAAACAGAAAAGGTGCAAGTGATCAAATTAAGATAGAATGAATGAAGATATTGATAGAACCAATAGATAATAAAAATGTACTATAAACTTTGGTGCTAATAGGACATTAATTGAATTGAGATATTTCTGAAAATACATCTTTACCAAAGCTGACTTTTTAAGAAGAAAGGAGGAAAATTAAATAAGTGCAATAATTAAAAATCTTTCTACAAGGGAAGCAACAAGCCCCAGTGGCTCCATCAGAATTCTCTACAAACAATTGTGGAACAAATCACTTAAATGTTTTATCTCTTCCAGAGAATAGAAAAGAGAGACTACAGTCAACTCAACTTACATGGCTAACACTATACCCTTATTAAAACTAATGTAGTTGGTTTTAAAAAGTAAATAAAAGGTACATCTCACTCATTATCATGGAGGGACACTTTTATGTATAATAATAGCAAACTAAATCCATATATATTTATGGTATATAATAATTCAACCTGATTGTATTGAATATTTCCAGGAATTCGAGCGAATTTGACATTATCAAATCAACCAATATAGCTCACCATAATTATGGTCTTAAAAAACATAATCATCTGATTATCTAAGGGAAACAGTATTGATAGAATTTAGTATCTTTCAATTTAAAAATTATGAGAACAGAAATCAACTTTCCTAATTACTATTCAGGACATCTATAGAAACAATACTTAAAACACTTGAAAGAAATGTACTGCTCATTGGTAAAAGGTTAAAAGCATTTTCTTAAAGACTACGACACCATTTATCAGCAAATGTATTTTCTCAGCTCATAAGACAAAAACCACAAAAATAAATGTAGTAAAGTTTGGAATGAAATAATTATACAGTCATTATTTGCAGATGAAATGATTACCCATGTGGAAAATTATGAAGCCTCTGCGGAAAAACTGTTAGAATGAATAGGAGTTTGGTAAAGATAATGAATAAAAATAAAGTGTTAATTGCATTCCCGCACCCCCATGGACCCACAGGAAGAAAATGAACTTTCATTTATATATATGTGTGTATCCCATTTTATTATCAAATCCTGAGATATCTAGAAATTTATCTGTAAAAATACATGCAATTTTTAAATTAAGAAAATAATGAAATTTAATTAAGTCATCCAAGAAGATCTAATAAATGAGGCATTATATATCATGTTATGGATAAGAAATAATAATAGTGAAATCTCAAATCTCAGTAGATATTTTCTACTCAGGTAGAATTCAAGATGGTTTTAGGATTTATACTGAAGGGCAAAGGGACAAAATTACACAAGTTGTTCTGAAAGGAGAAGACACTGGGAATGGATGCAGTGGCAGAGATGCACTCACTATAACACTGTAACAATCAAGGTACCATGATATGCGTATGACATACTGTACAATGTGACCTGTGGATACAAAAAAGACTTCAGAAACATAAGCACACTAACCTTACAAATGAGGACTATAGGTTTAAGGGGAAAAGAGTCTTTTCAACAAAGGGTATTACAAAAATTTGTTATTCACTTAGAAAAGTAAAATAAAAATACATTCATGCCTAATTCCATGAACAGACACATATTTCTGGCAATTCAAAGTCCTAAATGTGACAAGCAAAAATGGAACATTTGTGAGAACTGTAGGACAACATTTTTATTACTTTAATAGGTTATTAAAATAAAATACAGAGAGTAGAAGCAAATAAAAGGCATAGGGTAATTCATTAAGTTACAATTAAGAATTGTTATTCCACCAAAAGACACTATAAATAAAATGGAAAAAAAATCTCTATCCACCAACAAAGATATCAGTCATTTTTCAGAAAAAGTATTTGTGACACTTACAACTAGCAAAGAATTAATTTTCAGTGCATAGTATGAATTTACATAAATATATAAGGAAAAGCTAGTGTTATATAAAATAAGGAGACTGTATATATATATATATATATATATTATGATGAAAAAATACCAATATGAAAATAAGGGCAACATTATTAGTAAAGCGAGAAATTGTAAGTTAATGTTCACAATGGCAGACAATATCACACTTACCAGGTTGGCCATAAAATGAAAAAGTGGCAGCGGAACACTGTCAAATTAGCAAGGGTGCTGGTGGGAACATGAATTGATGCAGACTGTATCGGCTTCACACACAAAATTTTAATTCACACATCCTCCAACTGTACCTTCCCATCCCACACCCCAGAGCATCTGTACACATGTGCCTCGTGGGACACGACTAAGATGTTCAGAGCAGATTTTCTACTTGGGCTTAGAGGAGAAATAGTATAAAAGTCCATCAATATTAGAGTGGATAAACATTTTGTGATGTATCAAAACACATCCTACTCAGCAGTTAAAATAAACTAACTATTAGTACATGCATCAGAATGGGTAAATGTATAAAAAATAATGTTGAGTACAAATGTATGATTCCAATTATGTAAGTTTAAAAACAAGCAAAAAAACTAAACAACATATTTATGGATATGTAGGAGAACATATAATGTCTCTTTTTACTTGAGAAATCATCAATTATCAACATTTAATAACATCATATTCTGGCTAGGTTGCAGGAGAAGTAGTCACTCACACACCTAGCTGGAGGACATATGAATTTGGCAGTATCTATAAAAAATGATGATATTTCTTTTCACTAGCCTAGTATCTCCACCTCTGTTAATATAACCACTCATGTGCAAAAATCAAAGGATACCACTGCATTGCTTACATTATTGGAAGTAATCTAAATAGTTATAAAAAGGATTGGTGCAATTATAAATCTACAATCCAAGAGTATATTATGAGTGGGGAAGTAAAGGACCAACATTTGCTATCACTCAAATGCTCCAACTCAATAAGGTTCTGGATGATTCTAGGAACAGAAACAAGCCTTGTGTATAATGAGTACCTGTTGTACTTTATATGTGTATGTAGCACTTGCTAAAACATACAAGTTTTAAATGGATAGATAGATAAATTTATTACCGAAAAAGAGTACAACACTAGTCAACTCTCTATCATGACAGCAAAGCCTGCTTATTCCTCTTCAAGCTCATTTTGTATCCCACCCCCCGCACTGTGCTTAAACTAATCTTGTTGTCTCTGCTCCTCTATTAGGTCTTCCCCACCTTTGAGCCTTTCAAGTGCTGTTCCCTCTGCCTCAGAACATCCTGTCCCATACTTCTTGGTTTCCTGGTTCCTCTGACTATCCTGTTCTTGACTTTAGGGAAGTATTCACAGAGATGCCCTCTGATTGTTCTATCAAAGTAAGGTTTCCCTACAATCTATTTTTGCACCCTGTACACTTATCACAAGTTGTGATTATGTATTTGTCTGCTTGCTTTCTTGGTTGATGCATATCAGTCATGCTTTATCTTTAGCTCTGCCTATACAGAGATGATGTAACCTCATATCTTGCATAGTAGATGATAAGCGCTCAGCATTGTGCTTATGAATTTCTCAGCACCTAATAAGTGCTAAATACTTGATGAATGAACACATTAATGAATGCTTTCCTATGTCCCACTAATCATCATTTATAAGATGATAGAATGACGATTTTATAGGAGTAATGATAAAACACCAAAGACTGTCCTTAACATCAATAATGACAGATGAATGATAGTCAGAGAAAAGGTGAAACTACACAATGTGAAAAAAGATAGAGCTATTTCTGATAAAATATATGCAAGAAAATATACATATTCATGTATTTGCATGTGTATGTACATTCATATATGTAAATATGTGTATTTTGAAATAAAAGTAAGCTACTCAGGTGAACAAGGTGTTAAGTTACAGAGGAACACTCAGGCAGGTGAGCCTCACACCGTGCCTCTCTCTTCCTAGGAGCATCTGAAGATGCCAAAAGAGGTGACTGAGGGTCTGAGAAGTGGAGCAGAATGTTCCAACCTGAGAGACGGGAGAACAAACCTGAGGCCTATTACCAACAGAGGAGAATAACGTCCAAAGTCAGATCATCCCCCATAAACCCTTGATTCTTGGTCAGGAATTGATCTCATAAATAAAATTACAAGTAAGTTTTTGTGTTTTATTATAAAATCAATATCTGAGGATACCTTAAATATTCAATTATTATTATTATTACTGCTATTTTTAAAAAAATGTGATGAAGTAAGTACGATTTCACTGTGGCAGTTGCAGATCTGTGTTTCCAAGAAGGAATAACTGTATATTGTTATGATTGTCTCAGCTAGATTATATTTTGCAATACCTTCAACCTCCAAGTCTATCTTGATCTTTGCTATCTCCCTCTATCTGTGTCACTTCATACCCAGAGGTGAAGTGAGGATAAGATCATAGTATTGCTTACGTAGCACATAAGTGATATTTGTTGATCAATATTTTTTCTAATCTTATATATATTTGTAGACTATGTATGAGAATCTTTCTTAATCTTTCTTAATTTCTCTCATCTGTTATTTAAAATTTTCATTCACAGTTATTTATGGAGCAGGTTCTATGTGTCAAAGCAGACAAATTCCTGCTCTTATTCTAGACGTGGGAGATGGGCAATAAACAAGTGAACCAAGGAGTGCTTAATACATAGTGGTGGTGGTGGAATGTGTGTATATGTGGCTAATGCTATGAAGAAAATACAGCAGCATAAGATAGAACGTAGTGGAGAAGGATTAGGGTATAAATTCAGATAGGTCCCTTTATGATAGGACATTTGTACAAAGATCTGGAAAAAGTGAAGTCATGAGATAAGCTCTGAAAGTTCATAAAGGAAGAGATCATGAAGGATCTTGGGGCCAGGAGGAAAAAGAATTGCTTTTCTTTCAGTGAGAAGAGAACCTAGGGATTCTGACAACTAGGGAAGGGTGACCTATCATTTACATTTTCAGAGTTGTGTTGGCTGGCAGGATGAGAACAGATTGCAGAGTGGAAGAATGGAGCCTGAGGAATAAGCTAGAGATCTTTTCCAAAGCATCAAGGAGATGATTCTGGAGGTGGCGATAAAGGACTGAACCTTGAATATATTTCACAGGAAGGGATAGTAGTACTCATAGATGAATTTATTTGAGGACTATGAAACAAAGAGGGGAGAAGAAGATTCCCTATGGTTATAACTTACATCTAAAAGGTTTTCCTGGTCTCCTGTGGTTAGTGGAATGAGGCTTTGGGAAGGTAACTGAATCAGGGCTCCCTACACTCATCAATGGATTAATCTGTAGATGGGTTCATAGCAGAATATGCTGTTGAGATGTAGTGCTTAGCTGGTGGAAATTACCCAGTGGGGGCTCGTCTTTTGAAGATATCCCTCTCTGTTTGGCTCTTCCTGCTCTCTTTGCTTCCATGTATTAAGTAGCTTTCTTCCACCTGGCCCTTCCACCATGCCATTACTGCCTCGGAGAAACTGTGGACCCAACTAAACCCCATTAAGTTGTGGCTGTTAGCTATTCTGTCCCAGTGATGGGAAAGCAATTAACATACCCAGCAAGTTAATTCCTCTGATTACACATGAGAATCATCTGGAAAGTTAAAAACTACAAATGGCCATAACCCTATTCAGGCCCACTGAACAGTAGTATCCAGTGAGGTGATTTTTAGATCTTTTCATTTAGAAAGCTCCCAAGTTAATCTTTTAGAATGGATCCCCAATCTGCATAAAGGGCATGTAAGCAACCTGAAGATCATGGATCACACTGAATTTGGATCTCCTTTCTATATTTCCATCAAGTTGTGTCTCTTGTAGCTTTCTTTCTCAGCACAGGGCCTGGCACCTTAGAGTTGCTTGCATACTTGTTGAATCTATCTGACGCGATACCACAGAAGTGAGATCTGATTGCCCACCACTTTGGTTCAGCTTTATAACCACTGGGAAAAAGAAGGTTGTTATTCTGCTGTAAGAAGCCTCCATAAATCCATCTGGAGTAAAAAGATTCCTGTCTACCCTCCCCAGCTGCTGTACCAACCACTGGTATTGGAAAGGTTCTCTGAGAGGCTGGGTACCTCCCATGCTCCTTCCTGGGCTGGAAGCAGCAGGGAGAGCAGTGTTGCTTCATGCCAGAAAACTCAGAGCTAGAAGGACTCACAGGGTCGGCTCCACACTTGATGGAGAATTTATGTGTTGTCATTGCATAAAGAGCCACTGCTACTGAATCCCGAGCAGCTCATGGGAGTAATGGCCTAGGGTAGAGGTGGTGAGAGAGGCAGCCCCTAGCAGGAGGGGCTTGGAGGATCTTTTCCCTTCCATATTTAAAGTGAGTGCTTCCTAATATTCTGGGAATGTGCATTGTATTGTCTCTGCAACACTTTGTACAGGGAGCATTAGCATAGTTTGCAGCTCCAAGTTTTGAAGCTAGAATAGCCTTGCTTCATTGTGAGTAGGTAGAAGACTCTTCTATTTATTTCTGGGTCTCCCTGAATCAGCCATTCAGGTGCTATTGTATGGACACATCAGCTCTGTGAATGTGACTATTGGATATGTCCCTGAAGTTAATTTTAATTTAAAAAATTAGAAAGGAAAGGAAACAAAAGAATGATGTATTGCAATCTGACATTGATTGACTTGCGTTTGAGTATTTTTCAATATTTTCTTTTATTGATTTTGAATACCGACTTATCTTTGGAACAAATGTTTCCTCATAAATTTTGGATGATGCACAAATTGAAACTGGGAGTTAAAAATAGAGAGTATAGTTTGAGTTCATATTAATGCAGAGAATCTTTCTAAGTATTTTGCATAAATGTTCATATTTAATCTTGGTAGAGATTCTGTTTTACAAAAGAAGGAGTCAAATTTCAGACTTGTGAGGTAACTTGTCTTAAGATCAAACAACAGCCGAAAGCAGGAAAGAAGGGAGTTGAGTGCAGGAGGTCTGACTTTGAGGAATCCAAGTGAGAGTTGGCTAGGATTTTAAGGAGATCTTTGATAATCAGAGGAAATGCAGTTCTAGTCAGAAGACAAGGAAATAATTTAGTACAGGAGAACTAAACAATGCTGGAGTGTTTTGCAATGCAAGTTAAATATTTACCACTAGACAATGGGTATATTTGAAAGACATAGGAAGGCTCTAGGTAAGATAGTGGATGAATAGATGAATCTTTTGCTTGACTGTGTGAGGTATAACAATTAAGAGTTAAAAATAAGAAATTGTATTCAAAGGACAGGAAGAGAGAGAGAGCTCTTGGAATCGAGAGAGCAGTGACAGAAAAGCTAAACAGCATGGGGAAACAGAAAAGCATTGCAGAGAAAAGTACAAAATATTTTGCAATGCTAACAGCAGTCCCAGAAAGAAGGGTACTGACTCCACAAGCATAAGATAAGCTCAGAAAGGTATGAAATAGCCAAAGGAGAAAACCATCCAAGGATATTGCAAGCTAAATTCCAGCATGGGAATTTAGTCTGAAAGTGATTCTTACTTCATGGAAAGATTGGCTTAGAGAAAAATTACAGCAGCACTTACTATACCTCAGAGTGGTGGAACCAGGAGCTATCTTGATGAAACACTCAAACCACCACACACAGAGGATGAACAAACTCGGGGGCTGATTAAAAGCATGATTTGTGTTTTCTTCTGAGGCAGTCAGGAACTTGAAAGTTGCTTTTGTCAAAATGAAAAAAAGCAACAACAAAAACAGTGACTCTTCACTTGGGCCTACAGATGCCATTAGGTAACTAAAGGCAGAACAAAGCTTGGCCTTCATTTTTGGGTTGGATCACTGCTTATATCTGGATAGAGTCATATGTATCTGTCTAACATACAAGGTTTATTAGCCCTAAGTTCACATTCACTTTCAAGACTGAGGACATTGAGACAAGAGATTTACAGACATTCAGCTAGAAGTGGGCGGCCAGAAGTTACCAGTCACTGCCCACAAACCTATGGACACCTTGGGTTCCAGCAGAATCTCCACACAACTGAGACTGCCCCAAGAAGAAGCAATCATCTCTTAGCAACTGGATTAAGCAAAGAATATTTACATCCAGTATTTACTATCAGGGAAGATAAGTGGAGGGAGGGGTGGTTAGGGATCCAACACTGGAATCAGAGTGGGCCTTAAATCCCATTGCTACCATTTACCTATGGGATGATCGTGGTAAGTCACTGGTGTCATTAAAACAGCACATATTAACTAGTTTGCTGTACTAAATACAGAGTTTAGCAGTTTAGCCCAGTGATTAAGAACTCGGGCTTCAAATAATACCATTTGTGAACTTGGCCCAGTTATTTAACTTTTCTGACATTTATGTTTTCTCGCCTGTGCAATGCCAGCACCGTCCTCAAAATATTGGTGGATAATAGAAGAAAGCAATTAGTGAAAGACTTCTAACCCTATTCCTACCCCTAACCCTCTTTATAATTACTGTATATTGCCTATTGTTACAGTTATAGTCATTAGTTTGTTTTTAGATTTTATCTTTGATTGATATATGATAATAGTAAGTATTTTGGTGGTACAATATGTTGTGTACTAATGAAATCAGGACTATATATTTATATCAAAGATTTATATTTACTTGTAATAAGAATGCTTATTTATTTATTTATTTATTGAGGCAAGGTCTAGCTGGGTAATTCAGTCCTTGAGTTCACTATGTAGCCCAGACTAGAGCTCAGCAGTGATCCTCCTGCCTCAGCCTCTTAGTGCTGGGATTACAGATGTGCACTACCACACCCTGCAGGAATATATATTTTAAAGCCTCCTTTCTAGGTACTTTGAATTATATAGTACATTACTGTTAATTAGAGATACCTAACTATGCAGTAGAACACTAAAACTTGTTTCTTCTGTCTAACTTTAACATTGCACTATTGACCAATCTCTTCCTTTATTTTCTTTCCTTTATTCTTGTAGGCCTCTGGTAAGCACTTTTCTGCTCTGGACTTTTATGCAGTTAATTTTTTCAAATTCCACATATGAATTAGATTATATGGCATTTGGCATTAAGTGTCTATCTTATTTCGCTGAACATAATATCATCCAGCTTCATTTGTATTTTTGCAAATGACAGGATTTTATCATTTTATGGTTGAGTACTAGTCCATGGTGTGTATGGACCAAATATTCTTTACCCATGAGTTCACTGATGGACACTTAGGTTGACTCCATATCTTGGTTATTGTGAATAACACTGCAATAAACATGTGAATGCAGGTGTGCCTTCAAAATATTGATTTAATCTGGATGTATAAGCAGTTGTGGGATTTCTTGATAATCTATTATTAGATTTTAATTTTTTGAGAAGCTCCTTACTCTTTTCCATCATGGCTGAACTAAGTTTTATTCCTGCCAACACTGTCAAGGTTCCCTTTTCTCCACATCCACCAATATGTGTCATCTTTTCTGTTTTTGGTAATTGCCATTTTAGTCTGACTAAGGGGAAGTTTCATTATTATTTTGATGTGCATTTCCCTGGTGAGATACTACTGGTCATTGTCATTGCTTTGCTGTCTCTCTGTCATTGTAGTGACTCTCTGAAGGGCTCCAGCGTGTAAGTGACATGGTCAGGCTTCTGAGGACACTTGAGATGCAGCATGAGGAATAGTCCTAGCCCAGATTAAACAGGCTGTTTAGGACTCATAATAAAAGGACAAAGGAGTGAATAAGAGGACCCTCAGGAATCTGCATGGAGCGCAGGGGCATGACAAGTGATGACAAGACAGCCTTTGCCAGGGTTGTGGGCTCTCCCTTCAGCTGTCAGCTCTGGGGCTGTACTTCCTCCCTGCCCTTTATAAATAGTACATACAGAGTTGAAAAGGGAATTACAAATGGCACATAATAAAGTCTGAAAAATAACAGAAGAACAAGGCAGCAAATTTAAATGAAAAACAGAAAAAAATAGAAAAACATGAGGCATGCTGAGTTTAACCAACATACCATAAAAAGTTAGAGGGAACAATGAAAAACATACAGGGTCAGAGCATGCCATTCTGAGAAGTGCCAAAAAAGATGGGGATGCTTAGTTTTTTTTTTCAAAAGATAACAGAAGGACTTTTAAAATATGGAATGCTCTTTACTTGTATTTTGGATTTCTCATATAAGAGAAGCCACACTATTTAAACCTGTGCTTCTGCTGTATTTCTCTAAGTATTATGGTCCCAGGTGTATCCACATTCTTACAAATGCCTCAAGTTTATCCTTCTTATGGCTGAGTAGTACTCGACTGTATATAAATACCACATTATATTTATCTGTTCATCTGTCTGTGGACCTATAGGCTGTTTCTAAGACATAGCTCTTATAAATTATGCTGCTGTAAAGAGGGGTATACGTGTGTGTTAGATACTTCTGTGTCATTTCTGAGGCAAAATATACAACA
Source organism: Chinchilla lanigera (assembly GCF_000276665.1). Taxonomy (NCBI): domain Eukaryota; kingdom Metazoa; phylum Chordata; class Mammalia; order Rodentia; family Chinchillidae; genus Chinchilla; species Chinchilla lanigera. Next base: position 5,691,417 of record NW_004955461.1, read on the forward strand.
CCTGAAATTAAAGGGGAAACAGTTATTTAGCTCACAGTTTGTAGAGGTTTCATCCATAATGGGGTGACTCCAAGGCAGGGTGATATGACATACAGGCATCACAGAGGTGAAACAGTGCATGGCATGCAGTAGGTAACAAAGCTTCAAGCAAAGGATGACCACAGCTCTTTCTATTCCTTATATCTTATCCAGACTACTTAGGGCAGGTAGCACTCACATCCTTAATCCTAGGGCCCTTGCTGCTAGCATTGCACCATGAATAAATTCCAGTGTCACACATTCTAGATCCAACCACCTCTGAAAAAGCTCCAGCTATGACCACATGACACTTTGGGGAGACATGTAAACATAAACCATAACATTCCACCCCTAGCCTCCCAAAGACTCTGGCATATCACTTTATGCAAAGGGCATTTATTTCATCTCTAACAGATGCCAAAGTCCTAACAGTTTCAGTGTTGCTAAAAGTGCAAGTCCGAGGCCTCCTCTGAGATATAAGGTAAACTCTTAGCTGTAAGCCCCTGTACAAATGAAAAGAAAGTTAAATGCTTCCAACATTCAATGGCAGAAGAGCTACATTTCCATTCCTAAAGTTATAAACACAGTGATACAAAGGAATGGGACCGAAGCAAGTCCCAGATCCAGGAGGACAAACATTCAACCCCACACCTCTACTTCCAACATCCCTAGAAATCTGTGTCAAGTTGTAAACTCCAAAGGGCTTAGGTGGCTTTGCCTAGGCATGCCAGTGGTTGTAGCTCCAGTGGCTTCTATCTTGGGCCAGCTCTGCTCACTTCTTGCAGTTTCCCTCAGATGATCAATGTTCCTGGATTCTCTGAAATTCTGGGGTTTCCACTGCACCTTTGGCTTCACATTTACAGCTTCACACACTGCCTCTCAGGAGCACAATGCTTGACCTCCAAGGTTTTCTACTGAAGATTGAGTAGAAGCTTTCCTAACCCCACAACCCTTGCATTCCTCATGCACCTAAAAATCAGCACTATGTGGATGATGCCAAGGTCTGATGCCAGTTGGAGCAAAGGCCAGGCTTCCTTCTCTCCTGGCTGTACGTATCGAGTGCCTGTGAACAAATTTCAAGGAACAGCTTCCTCAGGCTGCTACTATTCTGGAACATGGTGCTCTAAGGGTCTCTTCTCAAAGCAAACACTTTCACCTTTGCAATTCCGAGGCTACAGAGGCTGGAGATCTGCTGGTTCTTGTAATTTCTTCAGGCCATATTTTCTGTTGTCTTTTTCTGAAACACTTGGATTTTTCTTGCTAGTCTTTTTAGCAACCAATTTTTTCCTCTATTGCATCTTTGCAGACCTCCACTTTACTGGAGCTTCCTTTCTGGCCAAACACAAAATATTTTAAATCATTCTGCTAGGCTCTTTGCTCTTGATTCTCAAAACAAATCTGGCTAAAAACCCCAACAGTAGTCCTGCCACTGCCTTAACATTAGACTGCTTTGAAATTTCTTCTGCCAGATTAATTAGTCCACCACCCTCAGGCAAAGTCTCTGGACAGGAGCAAAATGCAGACAAACTTTCTGTCAATGTACAACACACATTGTCTGGAGTCCAACAGACAAAAAGGTGGACAAAGCAGCAGTCAAAATCATCCCATGTGTGTCTTCCCTCCTGGGAGGACTGCTGCTTAGAGAATTCTGCTGGCCTTTTCACGAGGAACTGGAGAACTGTTTACACACTCTGATGGTGTTCCTGATACTGTGCATTGACCTTTGCATGTGGTATTTTAATGGGTAGTCTGGTAGCAATCATTCTTGGTTTTATTAGATCCATTTCACAGAAAAGGCAGACTCAGAGGCAAACTAATCACTTATGGTCACAGAGCGAGTAAGTGGTAACTGGGTAACCAACAGCTCCTGTTTGACTGGACCACAGAACTTTGTTTCAAAGCCTGTAGAGGAGGAGTTTTCATCCTTGCTACATCCAAGGTCCCACAAACTACAGCAAATCAAATCAGCCCTATTGTTTCCTTCTGGAGAGTTAGGATGGCAAGAAAGGATTTCACATTTTTCAAGAATTGAGGATGATCAAACAATTAAGCATTAACTGTTCCTGAGCAACTACTTTACAGATTACATGCAATACAACAACCATTGTTATTTTCCTATTACCTTGTTTTGAAATTCTGTATCATTTCTGTTGCTTTTTATTCTTTTTAAAGTTAAAAAAAAGAATTGAGGATGAAGTAAGCAGAATGGGGGGAAGAGGTGGCAGAGGACAAGGGTACATGAGGGAGGAGGGGTTAACTGTGTTAGAGAAAGTCTAAAATAATTGCTCCTTTTTATTAGTACATGTTTTCAGTAAATAATTTTTACATACTTTGTGTAGAGTAGGTGCCTATACATAACACCTCTTAATTCCTTTTTTCATTTCTTGTCCCTCCTACTCCGTCCCTACACCTGTTGATCCACTTTCCACTTGAGAAAAATCTATCTTCCAACTTCCTGTTACCTATCTTTTAGTTTGCTCTTTATATTTCAAATTTCTTGTATGAGAAAAACCATGCAATATTTAAGCCTGTGTGTCTGATTTATTTCAGTTAATGTTATGATCTCAAGGTACATTCATTTTCCTACAAATGACTCAAGTTTATCTTTTTTCTGTCAGAGTAGAAATCCATTGTGTATAAACACCACGTTTTCTTTACCCATTCTTGGGTCTAACGTCTCCCATCGTTCTGGAATAACTGCACAGGAAGAAGATGGACCTTTTACAATTGGTTTTTTGATCCTTCCTATTGTTTCTTGCCTTGAGGGACCTATATGTGTGTGTGTGAGCATTGTGTGTGTATGTGTGTGTGTATGTTCTGTGTGTGTATGTGTATGTGTGTGTGATGTGTGCAGTTGCGTGATGGGAATTTAGTGAAAGGCAATACAATGTTGTGACACCAACTTACCAATCTTCCAGGGGTTGAAAACTTGTAAAAAACTGGGAATTCACTAGAGCACAATGTCTTTCTTTTTTCATGAAGTAGGAAGAAAGGTAGAGATTGGAGTATCTCGGAAGCCAAATGAAGAGAGTATAAGCAAGGAGAAAGTTGCTGACTGTGTCTGGTAGTGTGGAGAGTCCAGCCTAGTTGGTGGCTAAGGACTCACCACTGGCTTCAGCTGTAACAACTATTGTTTTATCTGAGTGGCTGGACTTAAAGGTCTATTTGAAATGGATTTCCAAAAAAAACAGAAGAGGTTGGAGGCACAGAGCCTGGATTTTTTGAAGCAGTATTATTATTTATCACGAATTACTAACAAGAGCTCAATAGCTGGAATGCAATACAAGATTAAAGATTTGTTTTTTAAGTTTTATCATCCAACTCTGTAAGTTGGTAAAATCACAGTATGTTGTAACAGCTATAACTATTGGGAAGCTCTGGTAGTAAGGAAAGCTTGCTGACTGAAGGACTAGGAAAGATTTGAGGGAATGAAGTCTCTGAGCAGCTGAGGGAGGATGGGTCTAATCTAGTCTCCTGCACTTTGTGGGGGTTAAATTTAGACAACAAAGTGAAGACAAGATAGTCACACATAAGGCAGGGCATTTGGAGCAAGTCTGAACTTCATAGCACAGTAGACAGGTTGGCAGGACCTGCTCCTGACCACTTCATCAGCTTCATCTTTTACCATTCTGCTTCTCTGAGCCTCATGTGTGCTCCTCACCCCAATCAACCTCTTTTGCCAAAGCCACACAGTTTTCCCTGGCATGCTCTCTCTGACAGTTCCCCCATCTTGTCTGCCAGTCATCTACTCAACTCATGGAGGGTGAGACTCAAGCTGGTCCACCATTCATTTCCTTTCTGATGTCTAGAACTGTACCCCACGTGGATGCCCATGCATGTTGATGAGCAGCCATGACACTGCGAACCCTGCACAACCAGGGCTTCCTAGAGTGCTACATTTTCTGTGCTTCTTTTTCCTCCAGGAAGCCAGAATGTATTTACTAAGTGCCCCTACAGGACAGGGTGAAGGCTAGATGTATTAAAAACTTGCAGTCTACTAACCCTAGGGGCTTCAGGATACATTTGTTAAATGAAATAGAGAATGAGCTTGGTCTCAGGAAACTGAAAGAATGGGAACCTTAAGGCTTCTCTCAGGAGAGGCCTCAGCTAAGCAGATTCTCATGGACTCTCGCAGGGAAGAAAGAAAGTTCTTGATTGTTCATATTGCTGGGCCAGGATGGTTCCATAGTTCAGTATTTTAGAGTTTGGGAGTCACAGTCTAATTCTAACTGTACAGAGGGCCACTGAATCTATTTTTGTTCTTAATGGATTAACCGATTGCTTATTAGCCATTTGCCAGGCACTATCCCTTGCCCTGGTAACACAGAACAAGTCTCTATCCTACTGGAGTTTGTATACTTATTCATATGCAAAAATAAAGAGGAACCCCTGTGACATAGAGTTATTGACAGGATAAAATGAAGCAATGCAGGTAAGGTTCTGCCAATGTGATTAGAGCCTGGCAGTCAGTAAAGGACAATTCTTCATGGGTAGTTACAGAGGTTAAATGAGCCCATCGTTGTATACAAAATATGTAGCATTTGCCTGCTGCTTGTGGCCAGCTACACTGATGTCCTCACACAGGCCCTGGGAAGAGACTGGGATAGGCGCTGAGGGTTTGTCCCCTGTCGCCCTTTTCTCATTCCTTTCCAGACTCTCATTTCTTCCCTATGTGCTCTCTGGTTTCTGGTTACATGGAGTAACTTGGAGGTAGCTGGACCAACTTTGCCTGTTTTTCTCCTTTTGCTTCTAAAAAGTTGCCTTTCTGCACCCCATTGTGTGACTGCAAAGGCTGGTATTGCTGGACTGCATCTGTCATGTTTCTTTGACCTCAGCTCCCATTAGGGTTCCAAGTGGGGGATAAGAAAGTGAAGAGAGATGGGGTGAGGAGGGAGAGAGTGGAGGAAGAGGGCAAAAAGGAAGGAGGGAAGAGGAAGAAGGGAGGTGAAGGGTGGGAGAAGAAGAGGAAGGAGCAGAAGAGCAGGGCAACCATTTGTCCTGCAGCAGTTTGAGCAATGTCTGTGTTGCTTTACCACACCACTGTTCTAGCTGGGTTCTGATATCTTTGGTCCCTTACCCCTTTATCTCCCTGGAAGCAGAAATATCTTTCTGGTAGCTAGTTCACAGTGCCTTATCCAAGCTTGTGGTGCCTTTGCCCTTGTCTCAAACCTGTGCAGAAGCCCACTTCTGTTTCCTGCTGGGATCCAGAGTGACACATGACCCAAGCCTTGTCACATCCCCAGGCCTCTGAATGTTTGGTTCCCTTTCCCTAGTCTGCTTGCCTCCACCTCCAACACACACACACACACACACACACACACACACACACACACACACACCCCTACTCCCATGGCATTCTTCCAGATGTAGCAGAAGTATCTTTGAGACTCTTTCCAGGGAGCCCCCTGTCTCTCAGTCAAAGCTCTCACATTCCCTGCAAGCAAATGCTTATCACACTGCCTTGCAGTTCCTGCCAGTTCTGGGTCTCATCTGTGTGGTCCTCAGGGCAGCGGTTGATGTCAGCCACTGCTGCATCCCTGTCCTTGACACACAGTAGTGATTCAGTAAATGTTTCTTGACAGGACACTCCTGCAGTTCTCTATAGGAGCAGCTGGGAGATTTGGCAAAAAGAGGCATGAGTGACCTCCGTGTGCTTGTGGCTCTAAGAAAGAGTATTTCTTAAGGATAACCAGAGAGTGACCTTTTCCAGAGAGTGATTTCCGGGTTAGCGGGCCTTTTTCTAGTTTATTTACTCTGACCACCCTCAGCACTTTCCACATAACTTAGATCTGGTGCCTTGAAAAGTCTATGTATATGTGGCAGGATTACAGAACCTAGTTTTTTTATATGCATATGGAGGATGAAATCTTGGGAAGGTTACATTTTGACATTTCACAATTCCTGATGCTCCAGAGGATGAATCATTTCCTGGGTCATCAAGAATTGCTGCCAACACTGAAAACAGGGAGGCAGTTCAGGAAACAGAAAAAACAGTGGCAATTAACTTTCTTACCTGTCCTGCTTAGCTGCCCATGAAAACTTTCACAGCTGATAGCTTCCAAAAGATTCTAATAGTGTCCTCATAAACACATGATTGAGTGCCAAGGCCATGCAAAAGCCTTTACATGGGTGTGTTTTGCTTAAATGCAACATTTTATTTTTTGTATAATACTGCTCATTTAAAACATTTCATGATTCTGATTTACAATGAGTAGATATATGAAATTCTTTACTTATGAGACCAAAGAAGAGAAGAAAAAAGTATCATGTCCATTAAAGACAAATCCAAAATGAGAATCCATACCTAAGAAATGGGAGACACTGGACAGTGGAGGTATAAATTGTAAAAAAGAAATATGAAGTATTTCATGCAGAAATATTATCTTTCTTGACTTAATTGATCAACATCTTTAATATAAAAGGAACATGTATTATATTAGTATACTAGCTATTAGACATATTCTTGACTCAGGGAGGAAGTCATAGGCCTCTATCAACTTCGTTAGGACCATATTCTTGGCTTTTATCATACAAAGCCCACAAATACTACACCTTCCAGTCCCTGCCTCACAACACTGTTTCTTTTCTTCCCCTTCCCCGCCGCCCCCTAGTGCTTGGAGTGGAACTCAGGACCTTTTCACTGAGTTACATTCCCAGACCTTTTGTTTTATTCTTTATTTTGAGATGGAGTCTCACTAGGCTAGGCTTGAACTCACAGTCCTCTTGCCTTAGCTTCCTAGAGTTCGGGAATTACAGGTGTGCACTCCCATGCCCAGCTTCCTCAACACTATTTCTAAGGTGAAGGCAGATTCTACCCTTAGGGGAGTGGTTCTTAAATGGGGGCTGTTTTATCTACCAGGGGACATTGACAGCATCTGGAGATATTTTTGTTTGTCACACCTTCACTGTGTGTGTGTGTGTGTGTGTGTGTGTGTGTGTGTGTGTGTGTGTGTGCATACAGAGGCAAGCACACACTATCGGACATGCTACACAGGACTTGGCTATCCTCTTTCCTCCAATAATTATCTGGCTCCAAACATCAGGGCTTGAGAGACTGAGAAACCCTGTTTTAGAGTTTAACAGTTGGCAGTGCATGGTAAATGCTTGGTGCATGATCATCAGATAAACAGTAGGCAGAAAGCTTAGCTTTTAAATTTGCTTTGTTTGTACAATATAGCAGTTCTCTTTCAATCATTCCCGCATTTCTAGCCCCATGGCATGAGTTTATTTTCTCTGTGTAAATGTGACTTTAAAGTTATCTACTGGGGCTGGGGATGTAGCTCAGTGGTGCAGTGCCTGCCTGACAAGTGCGAGGCCCTGACTTTGATTCCTGGTACCAAAAAAGAAAATAGTAAAAAGTAAGTAAATAAATAAAGTTAGCTACTGAATTGTAGACTGGGAGCATGAATGTCAACAGGATAGATGATACACTTGCCCTCAAGTAGTTCAAGTTGCCTGGTGAGTACAGATAAATTAGACACATTACCTTGAAGTAGGATGAGTGTTAGGGCAGAAACGCATGGAGGCCGTTAGCGCTAATGCATGAGCAGCTAATCTCACTGAGCATCTGCTGTGCTTTAGGCACTGCTCCAAACGCTGTACTTATATATGCTCATTTTATCCACAGGATAATCCAAAGACATGCATACTACTATCATCCTTAGGGAGGCCATACACCTTGTTCATTCAGAATTACTTCTTACAATCAGTCATTTATAATAATCCCATTAGGGTTTGAATCATGCAGCTCACTTTTCCAAAGATCCATTGTCACCCTTACCCTCACTTTAGAGGCTAAAAAATTAAGACAAAGACTAGTGGAGAACCCCACCATAGGTCATCCCTTTGTAAGTCAGGCTTCAGAGCCCACTTTTTGATGGATTAACTACACTGGGCTATAAAGAGTACGCATGCTATGGCTTGGCTAAAAAAATGTCCCCCAAAGGACTGGTGCATTCAGGGCCTTTCGGAAGGTGATTGGATTGTGAGGGCACTAATCTCATTAAATGGATGAATCCATTGGTGAGCTCATAGCTGGACGTGCTCTTAGGCAGTTGGGTAAAGAGGTCACTGTCAGCAGGGCATGGCTTTGAAGAGTGTATGTTGCTCCTGGCCTCTTTCTTGCTGTTTTCTTAACCCTCTTTTTTCTTCCTGGCTGCCATAAGGTAAGCAGTGTTCCCATATCATGCACTTCATGTTGTTTCTGTCTTAGAACCAGGTGGTCATGGATTACAATCCTTGAAACTGTGAGCCGGAATAAATCTTTCCTCTTTAAGTCCCGTGGGTAAGCTATTTTGTCCCAGCACTGGGAAAGGAAACCAATGCAGTGCATTATATTAGAGTCTACAGAAGAATAGGAGACCCAGAAAGTTATCCTGGAGGAGATGGCATTTAAGCTGAAGGTAGGAGGAAACCAAGCAGAGACTGAGGAAAAGAGTTTTGAAAGAGCACTGCATAGAATGGCAAGAAAAATCAGGGAACATTTGAGGAGAGAGAAGGTGCCCAGCATTGCTGAATATGTTGGAAACTGTATTTGCAGGGTGGCTATGGAAGTGAGAGCACAGAGAGGACTGGAAGAGTGAGGCACTTATGATGCCTAAGTGCTTCAAATAGCAGCATTGTTATCGCATTAAATGTCCATCTCAGTCCTGCAAAGTATGACTTCACCATTTCCTGTGGATAGGAAAACAGAGCCTTAGAAGTCTCCCCCTAACTTTCCCTAGAATTATGCACTTCACAGTGGAGCTCACAGTGTGTCTGATTCCCAAATGGTTTTATATCACTGTATCCACCCTTCAGAATATTTTGACCTCATTACTTTAGGGCTGATAAACATGTCCTTGACTTTCCAGCTAGAGATGTCATCACCAAAGAACTCTTACTGGCAGAAATGTGAGCAAATTCAGCTTTAAGGGGAGATTCTGCTTCTATGGGATTCAGCACATATGTCAACTTGATTGTTACTTTTCAAGGAAAACCAAGAGCCAGGTCCTGAGATGTTCTGTCATATTCAGTTGGGTGATGGAAGGAAGTTTCTTTATTTGAACTTGAGTTCTACCAGGCAACAAATTAGAATACAGTGCAATTTTCATATATGTGTATTTAGTCAATTATACTTCAGAGTTTCAGATCTTGAAGGAGAAAGAGATGTAGAGATGGGAAGAAGGAAACAAGAGAAGAGAGAGAAGAAATGAAAGGAGGGGATGGGAGGAGTTGAGCAGTCTAAATAGTTTGAGTAGTGCTGTCTGCTATGAATGATTGACATGGTACTAGACTATAAGGCTGTCTGATTTATTTCAGCCCCATGGACTCTAGAAGTGACTTCGCTGTACTGGCTCAGTGTGCCACAAAGTGGAACATCAGGTCATTTTCATATATTTTGGTCCTTAAACATAAGCCAACTGCTTTATTTGGTGATCAGTCATACAGGCAAAACTTGGTTATGTTGGATTTGTTAAGATATGATGCATCCATTTACCAATTCTGTGCACATCTTAGTTATTATTTAAAGCATGGATTTTGATTCAGCTGTTAACTTTAAATCCTAACCCCAGTGAAGTAATGATTTTTGGATGTGTCAGTTTCACCCAACTAGCAAAACAGAATGTGTGTCAATGTCCTGTTAGGACATGCCCAACAGAAAATGCGGTAGTGAAAGAGGTGGAGGTTGGAAAAGCCACAGTTTTTTATAACTGTAATCTCTGATAGATGTACACAGTCCCTGACAGTGCAGTGAGCAAGAGGAAGAGCATAATAAATGTTTGTGGAATGAAATAATGTCAATGACCCCTAAGTCGCTGGCTGTCAGAAAAGAATCTAGTGCCTTTTCTGTAAAAGCTCCACATGTAGACACAGAGATGTTTTCACCAGTGCTTCAGAAATGAATTCTATAAATATTCAGAATCAGGAAAATCAGATAAGTTTTTATGACCAAAATGGACCCTGATTCAATTCTCTTTCCATTCTGTCCAGAGCTTGTCAGTCATTGCCTCTAAGTGCTTTACATATGGAGCTAGAAGGGGAGAAGGGGCTGAGGGGACTGAGATGCAAGTGAATCATTTCCCTGCATGATGGGCGGGATCGGGTCATGGGCTGGTGAACCTGCCAATCTCATTGCATTATTTTCCTGACCCACACAGCATAGGACATCTTGAATCTGCCCTAAGTGACTTGAAGATCACTTTGTCTAACTTTAATGATCTAAAAGGGAAAGGTATATGGGAGAATTTGGTACCTTCAGTACTGTTGCATCAGACTGTGGAACTTCCTTTACAGCAGAAGAGGTGCAAGGACGGGATAAGACTGCTGATCCACTGGGTACGTCACTTAATCCACCCCCAGAAGCTGATGCCCTGATACAGTGCAGGAATTCTGTGGTGAAGGCACAGCAAAAGGGCCATCTTGTAGCCAGCATTCTGTGAGTGAAGGAGCTTGTTCCTGGACAAAATAGGCACCTTAAACCAAATGCCTCTCCATGGTGCTGAATCCCCAATGGGTAGAATATATGAACCTAAGAAACAAGGGGTGGAAGCAGGAGTAATCTCACTTCTACCACTTCCACCAGCCTCAGGGGGATCTTAAAGCCCTGGGTTTCCCAGTTGCCAAAATTGAATGCTCGTACCAGTTGATGCAGCAAAGCACCTATTGAACTATAACCTATGACATTCCCTTGAGCATTTTTGGATCATGATGCCAAGGGACTAAGAGATAATGAGTCTCCCTGGTAAGGGGCATGATGTTGGCTTGAGAAAAACATAGAGACCAAAATGCTTGGTACCTGAGGGCTTTAGAGGTTGAGTCACACCAGGTAAATCACCAAGAACAGTGGAAATGCTTGCAGAGGGTAACAGGACTTTAGAATAAAAAGTAGAGAATGGAGAGAATGTCCATCCAGTTTGAACCCCGAAAAACAGCTGCAGCAGTAGAGATGTAATTGGTCTCACTACTTTTCCTCTTGTTAGCTGCCCCGGAGAAGAGAGGAACTCAAGAATCACAGAAAAATGGTTCTCTGGATTTATGTGAAGTGGATCCCAGTGGCACAGGGGTGGGCTATGCTGGGTGCTGTGATAAGCCACTAATTTTCCCTTCAGTAAGGAAGGAGTGGTTATCCCGGGATTACTTCTGGCAGACAGTCCTCAGGTGTAACCATCCTTTGAGGATCACTTCAGCTGAAGAGGACCTTTTCATCCAAAGTCCTGCATCAGGACTATAAACATGAAAGGTTAGAAGATTCAAAACTCCAACTCAAAATATCCCAGAATGATCATTTCAGCTTCAAAACTGACCATAGGATTGAAGACTTTGCTAAAATTTTATCATAACCCATTGTTTCCTTTGTCTACTTCTACTTTCTCCTGTTCTCCTCCATGAGTACTGATCTCCACAGCAACCCAAATAAACTTCCAACACATGAATCTCCTCCTCTAATTCTGCTTCTTAAAGAGTATCTAAAGTGTAATAACTAGCAAGTGCTTACACTTATTACCATAAGTGGCCTCCAATATTTACAAATGAATGAGTTTGTTGAATGAATTATTTAATCCATGAACTTGTTTGAGTGCACCAGATCATTAGATGGATGATGATAATAATGATGGACTCATAGCTAGTTTTCTCTTTTCTTCATTCACTTCACACATATTTATCAATTCCCATATAGAACATAAGCATTTAGATTCAGTGGCTAATAAGACAAATGACCAAATAAGAGGCCTTCTGGGAGCTTTAATTTAGGTCAACTACAGTAGTCAGGAGAAATCTCTCTGGGGATGACATGTTTAGATGAAACTGAAGAGGAATAAAAGAGCCAAGCAATAATTTTTCTAGACAGAGGAAAAGCAGGAAGGTGATTCAGTAATGATGTGGGAACAGGTCCTTTATGGTAACTTTCATTTCTGCCTGAAGCTCATGGATTGAGCTACTTTAAGACCATGGAGAAAGCCACCATACATTTCCACAGAAAGGGACTTTTCCACCAATATGTCCCTGTCCCAAGACCCCCAACCCTCATGATTTGCACAAATAGAATTTCTTTGTCCTTGCCAACCTCTCCCACTGCCTCCTCCTCCTCTCCCTGCAGAGCAGATGGCAGTGTCATGGAGGTGGTGGCAGCAGATCCCAAGGAAGCTTTTGGTACCAGTGTGAAGGATGTGTCGTGTAATGTGATGGTTACTATGACAATTTTTATTGAATAATTGGGTTTGAAAAACATTTTGATTCATCATTAGATACTGAGCTAAAAATAGCATCTTACCAGGGGCTTGTTTTCCCTTAAAATGTATCTGCTTTTCAGAGTTGGCAAATTACAGTAAGCACCCAAGATTGGAACATTTCACAAATTACCTAAGTTGTGACCTTGCAATGAAGCCCATGTTACATTCTGTTTTACTTTACAAAAAAGTGTACTTATTGTTGCAAAGAAATATGTTGGCCTAAGAGAGATGAAACTTAGTTTACTAGGTCCAAATTGAGTAAATCAGTTCATAAAGAAGGCAGTTTCACATAGAACCCCTCTAAAAGGTATCTCAAATATATTATTCTATGAGGGTGGGAGGGACTGAGTAGTTTCCCAATATTTCTTCCTTCTGGAGGAAATAGATTTTAGACTAGAGTGGTTTAAAAATAGCAGCTGAGCTAAAGGATAGCATTGGCCAACACTGCAGTAGGGAATAAACATTAGCAAATCAAGGGTTTAATGTATCATGGCTTTTTAAAGTTTATTCATTTAATGTTTGCATCAAATAAAATGTTTTTTGAGAATTTAAGTGCACAGTACTTACGAGTAAGTACAATGTGTTTTGGTCTCTAATGCTGAGCTATATACCTTGTGACACATTAGTAAAAATGTAATGGAAGCTAGAAGTGTAAAATGTCTTCAACCCGTGATGAGTCATACCTAACACCATCCTGTTGATAATTTTTAAAATATGCTCATTCTAGATCTGAATCCTAATTTTGCCACTTACAGTTAAACCTATTTTACCATTTTTTAAAAACTAGAGTTAGTAACTATCTTGTAGGGTTTCACAGTGTGAAATGAGGTTACATATGGAAAATGTGCTACTCTAGCTGAGTAGTTTAAAGTCTATGTCTGAGATTTGGATCCAGCACTCCCTTTTCCTACTTGTGGTGAGACAGAAAACTTGCCTAGGTCCTGTAAGCCTCAGGCTCCTTGTGTATTAATCAGGGATACTACAGGTCTCTACTTCATAGGTCGTTGTGACTGAGTGAGGTAATTACAAAGAGCCCTTGGCAGAAAATGAGCATTTGATACCCGCTAGCTGTCGCTATTACTGTCAGTTTCTTTTTCTTTCTCATCTAGATCAGTCTGTTCCTTTAATGTGGGATTATGTGTCATAATTAATTCATCTAGACTCCATAGCTATTGTGACAATGTCATTTATGATGTAAACTGGGACACTTTCCTGAGCAAAAGATGACAGAAATGAATATGGAGTGTCCTGAACACACTACAATGTGGGGTCATGGGATCTATAGCATGTAGTCTAGGCATAGGCCAATAATGTGCATTCAAAACATTCTAGGGATACTGTTTAGTAGAGAGCAGTCCGTTTAATTCAGTAAGAGAAGACACAGCTATAGGACGTGTAGATATGTTAACTAACAGAACAGACTAAATCTTTCCCTTACTTCATGGAGACACAATAAGAACAAGAAAAAAATGATAACATTTCCTGTGCATTCCTGACTACTGCCATGCAACTTGTGTCTGTCTAAAAATTTCAGCAAACATAACTATTTTGCTGAAACCAGACCACATTCAATTCAGAAGTTATCCTTCCAAAATCCTTTTACCCTTCTATTAGAACTGACAGAATACAAAACAGCACATAGGCCATCTCCAGAATTTCTGTTAAAGTTTCTTTAACCCTAAGAGTGTCTCTTACCCCATTCTGCATAGTACAGAAAGGACTCCTGCTTTGATCAGAATGGTTTTTCACAGCATTAAAATTCCATCTAACATAGAAAGCCTCTGATTCTAAAATCAGAGAAGGTAGAAATTCAAGCAAGATGATTGGGGGTATTAATTTTAGGGCACATTGAACAGCCCCCCACGTTCTCGATTCCCATGGGCTCTGTGTGCCCATGCATCTGTGTGAGGAAGGCCCCGGAGTCAAGTGGTCTCACATCTTTGGTTTATGACCACAGCCTGATGTTTGACTTTCTTTGCCTCTTGGAATTAGAGAAATGATAGTAAAGGACTACCCCTCTTAAGAGGGAAAAAATCCTACTAGGAGATGAACAGCCCAGAACTGTAGCCTACCAAGTGTTCAGATTTTAAGAAACTCCTTGGATTTAAATTGTGTTACAAATACCAAGTAATATATTTTGGGGGTATAAGTCCTGTGAGTGAGTGGTTCATTTGAAATAAACGTTGGTTTAAGGCAAAGAAGTGAGCTTTGAAATACATGTTCTCCTTCAATATTTAATCAAGTTGGTGTAGTTCCAATACTGTCTCCTTTAACTAATATTATTTTTTAAAGGTCAAAAAAAAACATTCAAAGAGAAGTAGCTATTTTTTAATCACTTTGGTAAAATACATCACCTTAGAGGAGTGATGTTAGTATTCAACATATTCTTTCAGCTTTTATGTGAGTAATTTGGACCTATGAGTTAAAAATATCAATGACATACACTTTCACTAATTAGGTTTTTCGGAATTGCTTTACCCAGAGGATGCTGCCAAAGTTTTCACTGGTGGGCCATTCTCCTTTCCCAAGTTCATTCATTCAGTGAAAATCCATTGAGCATCCATTATGTGCCAGACATTGTCCTCCAGACTGGGGACATGGTAGTGAACTGGAGAATCTAGGGCCTACTGCCATCCAGAAGGAAGCTGTCTTATCTCCGATCAGGAACATCAACTTCCATTAGAATCGTCACTTGACCAGACAGTGTCATCTGCCAAATTAATCTCTGTGGCCCTCAATTTCTTTGTTTTTAAAGTGGATATAACAATAACACTATGTGGGTGCAATAATTAGGAGTGGGTAGTATATGTGCAAATCATGTAACACAGAGGTTCAGACACAGTAGGTGTGTATTAAGCGTTGGAAAGTGTAAGTATTGCCTTATGCCAATGACACTTTGTATCCAAAGGGACCTTTTCTTACACGAATAGACTTCAACCAACACCAGTGCCAATTCAGCACCAACATCAAGGAGTCATTCTGAACTGTGTAACTCTGCTACCTTCTTTTCCTTTTAGCAACATCAAAGCTAAGTCTTCAGTGGTCAACGTAGAAGGGGTATTTAATGGAGTTTTCTTAAACAGTGCTCAATGGGAGCTTGGCAGTGCCCTAGTGGGTGGTGGAATGGAGAATGACAGGAAGCAAGGAGAGTGGCAGTGGGCACCTCTTTCATTAGTCCGACACTGCAGTGCCACCTTCATCAGCTTACAGTACAATGCTTGGTTTAGTTTGAAAGAAGCCCTGCTGCTATTCTAAATCTTTTATTCCTCCAGCTTTTTGGAGGAAGTTGATCTTTACTTTGACATGGGTTTTACTGCTGATTTTATTGACAGTGGATTAGCATGGATACTGCTTAGTGGTTGACTGATATCAGGATAGATTTTTTTTTAAATTTTTTTTTCCAGTACTGGGAATCAAACTCAAGACCTTGTGCTTGCCAGGCAAGCGTTGTGCCCCTGAGCTAAATCCCCAGCCCGATATCAGGATAGATTTACAGATTGAAGTATGTCCATGAGCATGAAGAAGTCTCAATAAAGTAAATTCTATTAACTAGATATTTTTCAGTCTTTTTCACATCTAAATTATCTTGAATTGATAGCGTCAGGGTTTTTCGTTCTTTGTGCAGTATACTGAGAAGAAATTTGTACCCAACTTCCCCACAAATAAGAAAGATTTACATGGGGAAGGGCTTCCATCCTGAAATCTGTAGGAAGATATGCCAGCACTAAGAGCAAAGTGGTTTCTCTTTCTTGAAAGAGTGAGCTAGATACAAGGCAAAACAGCAGTTAGTCAAGGCTGGTGTTCTTGTACATGGAAAGAAAAATAAAATAGTGTGAAAGTAGTGTGTAGTTTGACATTTAGCGGCCATCTTCTTCCCCAAGATGTAGGTTTTCTTCCAGGGTGCACTAGTCTTGCCAGTAATGGCCCAAGTTTTCAGAGCCCTCCCCTTTTTCCCACTCACCATTCAGGTGATTAACAGGTTGATTCACCTACTAGACTGCTGCCCTGATTGTGACAGAATTTCATGCCAACTACAGAGCAAGGCAGCTTATTACTGTGTGATGGCACCAGACACATCTGGGTTACAACACTAGTAATGATACCACCCAGTGCCTGTTCATTGCCACTTACTGGTTCAAAAGCCTTTCTGATTCATTAACACCTTTATTTAAAAACAATGAAGTTCTGACTACTGGGATCGTATTCTCACTTTGTGCTGGATGAAGTGACTGAGATACAGCAGGCTTGGGTGCGTTCCTCCAGACCACTTTGCCTATTTGGAGGGAATCTATAAAACAAATAAGAGGATTCCACAGAGGCAAACTCCTGGCTGTGGATTTTCAGGCTGCATCAGCGCCCAGATCAATCACTACAGAGTAATGTTGACACAAAATGGCTTGCTGATCACAGCTAACACGCACATTTGGAAAAAGCCATATAGGCAATTCTGACAAGTGCCGTGAAGTCATTAGCTAGATATTCAGAAAAAATTATCTGTCAATTAAATATCACATTGCTAGTACCTTCAAACCAGATCAGATGACTAAAACAGCACACAATTTTACAACTGATGGTGCCAATGTAATTAAATCATTAGGAAAAATTAAATAATAAATACCACTGAGTAAGTAATTCTGTCAGTATTTGCTAAGTCATTACTTGTAATTATTTTGTTAAGAAGTGCAGAGGTTAAAGATCTCGATGAGCTTTGTTTTCTATAAGAATTGTTGTTATCTGATCTTAGGCACCAGATCAATCAGGAAAGCACAGAAATTCCCACAATGACATTCATTATAGCTCATAGAAAGAAAATTTTTTGGCACTGTGAGGGCATCTGGAAATCTCTTCGTAGTGACAGAATTTTCAAGCTGTGTGGAATTTGTTTCACAGTCAAGACAGATTGATCGGTCCTGTACAAAACTGCGCTGTGTTCGATGTCAAATCTGAGGCAGGTCTTTGATGAGTATTCAGGTGCTGTTTTCAATTCAATGTAATATTTCCCTTGTCCCACCAAACAATAAATATTATTATAAGCACTGTGACTATTTGAAATACAAATTTCATTCTTCTTTTTGCTTGTTTTGAATTTAATTCACTGCCTTTGAAACTAGCATAGTTAACTGAGAAAAAATAAACCACAACAAATTATCCAATCTAGGGCACAGCTTGGAATGAGACAACTGTGGAGTAGAACATCTTACTAGTGTTATGAACAAAAGGAGCTAAGCATCTTCAGCTATCAGTAAGGAAGCAGCAATACCAATGCTGATGTGACCATTCAGGTATTTTCTCAATTCTGTTATGAGGTTTCCTCATACTGTTCCAGTATCTACTGCAGGGAAATTCAGAAGGACAGACCCTTCTTTTAGAATAGAACAATAAGGAAAACACAGGTCCAATCTTGTCTCACAACCTCTGTTCTTCCTATGGATCTTCATTAAGAATAATGTCATCGGGGCTGGGGATTTAGCTCAGCGGCAAAGCGCCTGCCTGGCAAGTGCAAGGTCATGAGCTCGGTTCCCGGTACCGGAGAAAAACAAACAAACAAACAAACAAACAAACAAAAAAAAGAATAATGTCATCATCTCAGTTCTAGTAAGGATTTTTCTTTTAAATGGAAACAATGGGACAGGAGTAGGATATGGCAAGCTTCCTGCCTGGAGTAGGAGCTCTTGGGGTCAGCACCTGTAAATACCTGGTTAGACTTTACATGTAGACGCCTCATTCCTGCACCCTAGTCATGCCCTGAACCGAGCCAGACTTCAAAGCACTTAATTCAGTTTGGAGTCATTGGTTTACCATGGCCAGTATTTGATTGAAGCCTGCCTCTATTTCTAGATTATAATCTCTTTAATAGCATATCCTAAATTGGATTCTTTACCCAGTGTTCCTATCACTTGCACCCACACACTGGGGCACTTCATAAACATCTCATGTATGAAGGACTAAATGGAGGGGTGGATCAACAAATGATAGAAGAATGTTGCTATAGTCTGAGTGTTTGTGATCTCTCCAAATGCATATGTTCTCTTTACACACAAAGTGATCATATTAAGAGGTAAGGCTTCTGGAAAGTGACTAGACCATAGGTGTGGAGCCCTCACAAGTGATATTTATGCCTTTATGAAAGTAGCCTCAGAGACCTTCAATCTCCTTCCCACCCATTGAGGACAGAGTGGGGAAGTGGCCAGGTAGGCACCTGGAAGTTCCTCACTGGATCCTCAATCTGCTGATTCCTTCATCTTGGATTTTCCAGTCTCCAAGTTTGTGAAAAATAAATCTTTGCTGCTTATGAGCCACTCAAGCTAAGTATTTTGTTGGAGCATTGCAAGTGGGCTAAGATAAATGTTAAGGGAAGTAGACTCCAAAGAACAGGGACCCAAACCCACCTAATGGGGCCAGAGAGACCCATTATGGAGAAGGTGGTCTGTGCTCAACTTCAAAGCCTGTCTTCATAAGTCATGATTTTCAGACAAAGACTATCTCTTACCTAGCTACTTTTAACAATGCAGAATGGCAAGTTCTTAAATTTAAGACCTCCAAGTGATTCCTAGTCATATTAAAGTTGAGGAACCATTGGTCTGAAGGACCCATGTTTTAGGTAGGTGATACATGGGAAAGGGCCACTTAGGGCAAAGGAATCAAAGGAAATGAGTGACAATTTGGCAACTGAAATTATAACAAGTAGAATATACTGTATGACTTCTATTTACCAGGGCCTGATGTAAGTACCCCATACATGTTATTTCATCTCTTCAAAAAATTTCCAGGCTACTATTATCATTTCCTTTTTATAGTTGAAAAAATGAGGTGCAGAAAGATTGAGGTGTCATAAGATCTACAAGTGATAGATCAGTCTCTGACAGCTTGGATCTGCATCCTGTGGTGTGATCTCTCTGCTCTGGTGCTTTTCTGGTGGGATATGCTGGTCTGACACACAGCAATCCTCATTACACCTACCTTCCCACTGACAGAGTCTTCTTGAAGGACTGCTTGTCTCTTTGTCAAATTCTGTAACATCTGCCTCTCCATCTTCCCTTAAACACCTCACATGAGCTGAGATTCTCCAAGTCAAAGAAATATGATGCTCCATTTGCACACAAGCCTCATATTCTTATGTCTTAGCAGAAGGCTATGAAGAGTCTTCCTAGAACTGATGACACCAAAACAAACTTTGCCAGACAAAGAAAAGGAAGAAAGATCATGCAACAAAACATTGAAGGCAGCAACCAGTGTAGGGTGTGCAGGAAACTTGTTGTGAGTTTCAGGAGTGGAACCTGACCAGTAGAGTGATCTGGTGAGAATGACAGCATTCGGGAGGAGCTCACATTTGAGAAACTGTAGGGAGAGAGCCTGCACTAGAACGGAAGAGCAGGATGGAGCAGCACAGCAACAGAAAGCTAAGCCATCAGAATTTCACATCACTGTTGAGTGTGAGGGAGGTGATTTTTGACTCTTGTAGGACACTGTGGTGGTGTCCAGCAGGTCACTGGAGAGCTGGGCCTTAAGCTTAGCAGAGAAGACTGGATTGGAGATAATGGAGCTATAAGTGGTCTGTGCACAGCACAGATTCTGAACCCAGGAAAGTGTGTAATTGTCTGGGAAGTGCATAGCACGAAGTAATGAGAAGTCAGATGAGATGGAAACTTAGATTCCCAACACTAAAGGGTGAATTGAAGGCAAGTTTTGAAGACACCAGAGAAAGGAGAGTACAGTAAAATCTTGGATTTGAGTAACGTGTTCTAGAAGTGTTCCACAAGACAACTTAACATTTCTAATAAATTTTAACTTAAATGAGCGATGTCTTGCAACATGAGTAGTAGGTGATGCCAAATGTTACATGATCACAACAGAGCCAGTGATTCTTTCTCCCTCTCTCCACGTCCCTGTCTGTCTCTGCCTCCATCCCGCTGCCTTTCTCTGTCTGTCTGTCTCTGTTTGTCCGTCTGTCTCTCTCACTGCAGGATTATGGGTGATCATTTCCCAGCAGCAAGATGTTATGGAGGAGATCTTGTCTACAGAGAAGGAGGAGAATTTGGGAAACAGTGCAACATTTTGAAGAAAAACACAACTCAAATAAGGCTATAGAAGTGTGAGTGAAGAATCTTTTTAATGACAATGCAACGTTACATTTTTGCAAAATCTTTAAAAGGAGCCAAATGCAGGTGTCATTGGGTAGGTTCCCTGTTATAGGTGTACAAAAGGAAAAAGATTCCATTGATCCTATAGCAGGGGTTCCACTAGGGACAGTGAAAATTGTTCTACACTGTAGCCTTCCTCTGCTGTCTCTTTCACACTATCCACGAAGGTTTTCAAAGGTAATTGCAGGTTAACTTGTTCATTTACTTTATATTTTCTTTATTATTTTGTATACTTTTATAAGATTTTTTTGGAATGAATCATCTGGGTTTTCACTGCTTCTTGTTGAGAAATTTGCTTTGATATACAAGTAAGCATTTGGGATACAAGCATATTTCCAGAATAAATTATGCTTGCTAAGATAGATTTTATTGTATATGTAACCAGCACTGGACTGTTGTAGAGACACAACAGTAACTCTGGTACCTACCCGGACTTTTTGAAGCTCACAGTCCAGCTGGCAAGGAAGACAGGGAAGTCAAGAGCTGTGAAACACAGGCAGGATAAATGGGCTGGTAATGGGTGATGTAGTTAGATGAGGTTGTTGGGAGACCCTTGATATATATGTAATTTATTTACATGCAAAACCCTTTAAGCATGGGGAAATTTTTCAGCTAAAGTTACTGAGAAAAATCCATAGCAAAAGTAGGATGGGAATTTGTGGTTTTTATGTATTTAAAGAAATGTACTTCATTACTTTCAAAAATATCTCTAAATGTCCATTGGGTACCATTCCTCTCTGATTGAGATGGCTTGGTTTGGGCGGGCCCCAAGAACTGCATATGATGTCATCATTTACTTGGTAGGAGACAAGGGCAGTATCTCTGCCTCATACACAGAAAAGGAGCCTGTGTACTCAGCGAGCGTTGACTGCCCCAGAGCCATGAACACGCTCTCACGTGGGCTGCCTGCCACCCATCAGCTGAGAAACCTTTCCCAAGGAATGCAGGGGCTTTTGACCTTGAACTTAGAAGCTTGCTCTCAATGATTTTATTTCTTGAAGTAATGGGCAGTAGAATAATGAAGTTAATGGGGTAATATGCACTGAAATAAAAGCATAAGCCTTTCTCATATCTATTTTTGGACTTTATGTAGACTCTTTTAATTAACTGCTGGGTTTTAACATCTGAAGTCAGGCTTTAGTGTGTTTTTTGGTGGTCTGCAAATAAACTGTCCAGTTAGGGTACATCCTGGCCTGTACATGCAGATTTTAAGCTGCAGAAGACAGCAATCTGAGCAACTGTCTAGATTTTATGTTTAGCAAAGTCAACTGGCTTTGTTCAAACAGATCAGCACTCTTTGTATGGAGCAACAAGAATGAGAAGAAGATGGGAGAACTTTCTGCCCACAGCTGCGCATCTATGGATCTGAAGGGTGAATATTCAAAAAATGTGATGTGAAGCCAAAGAAGTGATTTTGAACCTCCATAAAGCAGTGAGCTGAGCTAAGATAGTGGAATTTGGAGCAATACTGCTGAAAATCAGAGAGGGGACAGAATGAGTAGATTTCACCTGTGTTAGCACTGGTCTACTTCATATTTTCAGAAATAGGCAAGTAGCATGGATAATTCAGGTCTATAACTTTTTCTTTTACTTTAATGATCTGGATAATCACTTGAATTTTTCTTTGCATTATCTGATAACATCTTTAGCATATAAAGTGTATCATGGGATAATTTTTGGTACACTTTTGCCTCTACTGAATAAGAAAAAGTAATTTGTCTTCTCTAACAGGTTTTTCACTTTCTGTTGATGATGACTGTGCTGTTAATGATGGCTGTGAGTGAGAGAGACACTCAGGGAGAAAGTGTTGGTCATGGTCACGTCACAGTCACTCATTTAAAAGTGCGGTATTCAGAGCTGTCCATGGGCCTGGCACTATTCTAGGACCCAGGGACACAAGGGATGCACAGCCCGGTGGGCACATGAGAACATTGTGATATTGCTGGCATAGAGTGAACACAGGCTGTAACAATGCACCAAGGAAAGAAATTTGAGCCTTGCATGGGAATGTGTTGTCCAGAGCCCCAGGGCAGCTCTTCAGTGTGTAGTGAGGGTCACTATGAACAGAGTAACTGGAAGTTTCTAGAACTGCTGCATACCAGCCTGACCTTGCCCAGTGAGGCAGATACTCCTTTGTGGCCTGTCTGTAGGACAACAATTCTTGGATGCATTCAATTTGTGGTAAGGTGATGTTTAAATTCTAAGCCTATCCCCAGAGCCTTTTGCATGGTTTTCACCAGGGAGGAAGATCCACACTCTTCCACCATTTTTTCTAAAATCTGACCCTTCTTTTTCATGCAGCTCCTAAAAGAAATCTACTGCAGCTTTGATGTTATAGACTTTAAAGCGTTGTACTAAAAGAAGCTAACACTCGCAAGTGTGTAAAATATTTACTGAATTTTGAGGTCCACGTGTGTTTAAAGGGCCAAGAACAAACTTCCTAACCTCTGTGCTGGAGTCACAGACTCCCTCTCCAAATCCATCCAAGTATTAGCTCCACTACAGCAATAATCTGATCTGTTTAGTACACAGCTATGTCCAAGAGCATCAAACCCAACAGGGTTTCAGCAAATATATAGTAAATAACTTAGCTACTCAGTATTCATTTTTACACTTTTACTAATGAAATCCTGACTTTTTTGATGGCCAGCACTATCTAATCTATTTTTTCCTATAATTTCTTGGTGGAGTAGCCATGTGTCACAATTCTGGGACCTAAAATATAAATAGTGATTGTGAAGTAGGAATCCAAGAGGTCCTAAGGGGAATGGATTCAGTTGACATATGACACTTTGCCTTCTTAGCCTCTTGCCCTTTGCCCTTTTGTTTTTTCCTGCATGCAGTGTTACCATGATGGCTGGTAGATGAAGGCTAGTGCCTTTGAACTGACCTTGAAGAAAAGTCCCCCACCAACCAGGGATCTCCTTTGTGACCTTCCTGCTAGATTGGTGTATATATAGCTTGCCTTTGAAGAATCCTCATCACAGGGAGTGCATAATTTTAGAAAGCAGCCCCTTGAGTTATATAGTCTTATCATTTAGGAAAACAAAATCTCTCCTGCTATCATGGCCTTCCACTGGCCCTTATTCCATCCCATGGAAGACACCCAATAGTCAGTATCTTTGTTGTGGCAGAGTTAAGGGCAGTTGCTATATTCCCTTTACATCCTTTTTATCCTCAGGCCTTCCAGAGGTGTTTTTCTGGTCTTTGTGCTTTTGTAAGTACTCATATATTAGAGTTTGTATGCTGAATTTCTTATGTTCTGAGTTGAATACTTGTACTTTGAATATGCACTGCATAATCCTTGGTAGTCTGTATTTTATAAGGAATCATGTGAATACAGAATTTAATCACACAGGCACACATTACAAGTGAAGGGAAACTTCTGAAATGGTTACTCAAGTCAACTGGAAAACTTGCTGACACAAGACAGGGATGTATTGTTTACAAAATGAAGTGGTTACATTTTTTGTCTTTTATGTGAAAATTTTACATGAGTATATCCTTTAGATAGATGTGGCAATTTAAAAATTCACTAACATACAAGGAAACTTCAAAGCATTAATGTGATTTGTTTTCATATCTAGCTCATATCTTCACCATATAGAACTTTGCTATTCTCTGATTTGAGAAGTTTTATTCTTCAAAGACATTTTGCAATTTTTAACACTACAACTTAGGCATTTTAGGCAGGAAACACAGTAAAAGGGATTAAAAAAACCCAATAACTCATGGATGTGCAAGGTTATAACCTTGTTAAAATACACGATCTAGCTCAATAAAATTTAAATCATAAGCACTCAATAATTCAGAGTCCAGTAGACAGATACCAAAGAAATAAGCAAGAGTGCCTTAGCTGTCAGCATGTGTTTATTTGTTATGAAGATAGTCAGGTGGAGGAATCTACTGCAAAATGGTTTCCATTCTGACCAGGATGTCCCATAGACTGCTTGGCATCCCCATGGTTAATTAACCTACTTTGCATTCTTCCTGTACTGCACAGGGTTGACTATGAAAAATATTGCAGTGAGAAAAGCGAGCTTCAGAAGTGCTGCTTAAGTGACCTGGCTTCTTAAAATAGTCCTTCATAAACAAAACTCACATAATAAAATTTGAGTGTGTAAATCCAATTACATTTCCAGGGCAGATTATACTGGCTTCCTTTGCTTTATAGTGGCCATGAATGTAGCATTCCTATATTCCAATCAAAAGAAAAAGCTGGGGGAATATATTTACATGTTCTATTCTCTGACTAAGTGAGGTTCAAACTTATATGTCACAAACATTCTCCAACTTTCAGTGCAACTGACAACCTTTAGCTTCTGTTACTTTATTTCAAGGCCAGAGAAAGAACCAAGAGCTTACTCCACAATCAGTCTGTCAAGTGAAATGATACATTGCCCAACTGCATATTTTGGACCTGCTGGTCTCACAAAGAAATCAATATTGTGCCCATTTGGTGGTGAGAGGAAAGGTTTGAGATGAATATTGCAAGTGTCTCCTATGTTCTGGAAATAAACACATGTAGGATCAACTCAAACAGACACACTTGTGAAATGAATAAATTAGCATCCTGAGAAATATTTAGACAACAGTGAAATGTCATATCAGATGATTGTAGTAGTATCCTTTGATTACATGCTGCTAGCAGCACTGAATTTGGGATAAATTGTTTTTTAAAAAAATCTTTCCTTTTAACACTTAGTTTCCCTTATTTTTGATGAGTTCTTAAAATGCCATCCGTCATCAAAGTGTAAATATGACTAATGCTCTTGTCCTACTTAGCATGACATTGCAGCAGCTGCTCCAGAAGAAGAGCCCCCACCCCAGTCCTTCCAGTTCTAATCTAATTATACTCTGGCCCACTGATATCAGTCAGGTGATATTACCCAATATGAAGGAAAACAAATTTATAATTCAATCTTGTAAAGTGAATACCACACAGTCATTTTAGAGCTATCTCAAAATACACAAGCACAGAACCTATTTGCAACTCCAGGGAAAGTTGTCTACAGTCCAGGGCTGAAGGGATTAAATTGGTCTTTTCAACAGTCATTAAAATACACTTTACAGACACCATTCTCTACTGTTACAGGTATAAAGTGGGGGGGGATAAAAAGAGAAAGAGAAGAAAAGAAAGGATGAAGAAAAGAGACCTTACTATTTTTCACAAGGAAGAGAGTATGATATCTCCATGTCTTGGCATTCAGTGGAATTTCTTGGGAAGGTCAACATTCAAATCTATTTTTGAGAGGCATTTTTCTCAGATATGCTATGATGTTGCAATTATATTTTAAGCTTACATGAATTTGCTACAGGAATATACAGAAATAGAGCACTGAGGGGTTTAAGAAACATCACAATTAGTGAGATGTATTAAACTGAGCCTCATCATAATGGATACACATATATTTTGGGTGTTTACCTTGATACTGATTACCAAATTGGAGTGATTTGTTACATACCATTTATTGTACATTAAGTAGTCAGAATATTCCCTTTATTTGATTTAACTACAAAGAGCCTTAGACTTAGAGGATATGGTATCATACACTTATGCTTGAATTGTATAAATGGGGGAAGAGATGTTGCTAATTCCATTATATTTGCTTTATCTTTACTGAGATGTCAATCCATCATTTAAGTGACCTGAAATGTGCATGAAAGTCAGGCACAAAATCTGCTTCTCTTCAACCCCCATTTATCAAAAAGTGCATTTTCTCTAAAGGACTGTTTAAGGGCCAAATGGTAGGCTAAATGTCCCTCGTCATCATGCAAGTTTAAGGAGTACTTAATTAGCATTTTTTGGATCTAGTCTCTGCTGTTTGATTGAATGTGTGCAAGACAGGCAAGAAAACGTTGCATAGGAAATTCAAATCTGACAGCATGACCTTGAGCACTGACTAATATGGATTTGCATACCTGGCTGTCTTTGCTTATAGAATTATCTTGGAGAAATCACCCCCACTCTGACACTCCTGCTTATCTACCTCACCAAGAGGTACAGAAGACTAATTAGCCACTAGCTATAACATTTTAGAATACCCAAGAGGGAAGAAGCACACTGCAGCAGTCTCGCTGGTTAAATATTGCTGCCTCTCAGCTTTCTAATAACTAAATGATTTTCACCATATCATCACTCATGAGTTGAAGAATGAAAATGAGTTTCAAGTGCTAGGTAACTTCTATTATTGTCACGAGCACTTAAAATAGAGCAAAATGCTAATCATAGCTACAGTGCTTAGAATGTATCTACCCTGTGAAAGAATCTAGCAAATATAACCTTATCATTAATGTTCTATTTATGTATATATGACACCATGTTGTAATGAATTTTCTGGTAGATAAATTGAGCTGTCAGGATAAACAAACAGTTTAAGATATGGGAAAGTCAGTGTCTTACAGACAGAGTCTGGACAAGGCATTCCTATCATTGGTTTGAATCACATACATGAAGCTGATTGAAGTTGAACTGGGTGAAGCCCAAAGGAGGGATAAGTACAGCCCTCATGCTGCTGATGGCTGGGCTTCGTCAGGGTGAAATAAAAGGAGACTTTCAAACTGGGTTTTGAAATTCTGAAGGTCACTCAGTATTTCCAATGTCACCCAACCCAGAAAACATGGGGGTGATCATATCTGCCCTGGACACTAATCTCTTTGTGTATGTGGGAAGTCAGTGATTCTACCGTAATTGTTAACTAAGTGGAGAAAGCATACACCATCTCTTTGCTGATGAGGGAGTCCCTAAGCAGCCCTTTTCTGGCTTCATCTTTTACCCTCTGTGGGGAGCAGCATGTGATCCAAATTGACAGGATCTTCATCTTCCCCTGTGGGGGTCTGCAGATAGGTGCAGCATGGTTATTCTCCTGTCAGGTCACAAATGTGACTTCCTTCAAGAGGGAAAGGGGAGAAGAAGTTCCTTATAGTTTGGACAAAGGAAGACAATCATTGGCTCATTTGGCACTTTTGAAAAGGATATTTTCAGTGTAATTGAACAGCTGTCCAGGTGTGTTGGTTCTTTCATTTTCATTTCCTAATTCTTGAACACGCTAGGTTAAACCTGAGACGTCCTCTTAAGGGAATTAATACTTATGCAAAGAAAGGTTATATTTCAGTGTTTATGGCCTTCAACTGACAAATTTGCATCCAGCTGAGCGAGATGATGTGTTTGTTACAAAGCATCTGTGCCTAGCCTTTTTCTCTCATAATATCTGTCTTTTTCATTAAATGTTCATTCATGCGCTATATGGGGTATTACACTCTTAAGTAGTGAAACAGGTACTCCTCATTCTTGTATGATTTCAAATGTTTATGTGTTCAGAGAGATTAACTTCTGATAGGTTGCTGACTAAAGAATGGGCTTGGAGCCAGGCTGTGACTCCTGGTCTCATTACTTGCTAGGGTCTTGAACTTCAGGATGACTCTTTAAAATTTCTAAGAATCTGTGACTTCCTTGAAAGGAGCGTGAAGAATTGTACCAAGTATTTTTCATCACTGGATGATGTAAAAGGACTTAATTCCATGTAAAAATTCTACAAATATACTGTGCTGTGCTTTGGTTTCTCTGAAAGGTGTTTATATGTGAGACTGACTTATACATATATAAACTAATTGCATGCTCATGCATGTGTGGAGAAAGCTTCCACTCACACAACACAAGGTAACATGGATATTTTATAATACTGCCTGCATGATGGGCAGTCTAGTTGATTTTGTAACTTAGCTGAGTGCCTACTATATGCTTGCTATTTCTCTGGGTACTTAAGATAAAGTAAATATTGCAGACAATATTTTTGCCCTTATGCTGTTTACATTCTTGTGAGTGTGTGAGATTGGCAGGAGCTACACAGCAAGCACAACAACATAAGGTAGTTCAAGACAGTGCATGTGCTCTGGGGAGACCAAAACAAGCCAGGCACTTGAGAGAGTTGTGTTTGAGAGTCTGAAACAATGAGAAGGTACAAGTCACATGAACACCTGGGAAAACTGCTCCAAGCAGCAAGTGTGAAGACCTAGAAGTAGGAAAGAGCATGGAACATTTGAAAAACAGAATGGGCAGAGTGTTTGGAATCTGAGGTGGTGCAGAGAGCAACATACAATTGGTGAGAGGAACAGAAACCAATTCAGCAGATGAGCGGGCTATGATAAGGGATTAGGCATTCACCCTATTAGAGACCATTAGCTGGTTTTAAGCATATTTTCTATACTACAACACATGAAAAAATAAACAGTATCTCTTCAAAAATCCCAGATTTCTTTTAAGAAATTAATGCTGCAGCATGCAGGAAAGACGCTTAAACCCTTAGGGGGCGCCAAAGGAAAACGTTTAAAGGAACTTTCAGCACCTCAAGTGAGGGGAGAGCGCTCTGGCTGTTCCTTTAGTCTGGTGAAAGGTGATCAACCCAGACAACCAGCATTTACAGCAACCATTCCCAAAGAGAAAGTTGAATGAGCTTGGTTCACATGCACCAGGACCTTGGTTTTGACAGTGGAGACTGTTTATAACGGGATGGGAGTGGGAAGACTTTGGGAGTTATTTTTAAACTTCCATCTGTTAGTATTTGAGTAGAGTATAAAACAAATATGGAAGCAAAATTTACTTTCTGGATTCATTTGGCAAGAAAAAATATCTCTATACTTAGAAAATATTCATAATTTGACACTTAGAATGTGTCATTCTAAATACTACTCCCAGCTTACTTGATGGAGTCTCTTAGTAACATCTACCAAGAAAGACTTCTGCATGAAAAGCAATGGGTTATAATAAATGAAATTTTTGGCCTGTAATCATATAGCTATGATATGTTGTGAAAACAACTCATAGTGAGTTAGATTTTAAAAAAGAAGAGAGTAGAGGAAAGAAGAAGATGAGATGGGGGAAGGGAAAGAGATACCAGGGACGGAAAAAAATGATGGTGATGACTAAATATATAATAAAGAGAATGCAAAAAGAATGAGAGAAGGCTGGGGTGTAGTTGAGTGGTAAAGTGCTTGACTAGCATTTTTTGCACTCTGGGTTCTATCCCCAGCACCAGTACTTTGAGCAAAAATAAGTTTGGAAGAAAGTACATTATTTAAATGTACTGGTAGTTCAAATCTGTGCTTATACAGGAGTGAACAATAGTTACTACATTCTATAATTTTACAAAATCCCAAACAAATATTTCCTCCAATTGAAACTTCATTATAACAAGGTTTATGATGATTTTGAGAAAACATATGTTCTTATCTTTAATAAGGCAAAGTGCATCTGGTCAGTCCTATGGAGACTCATTTCCCTATTTCATGATGATGATCACAGCCATGTACTTTATATACTCTCTGCTTTACTCAGAGACACTTTGTGAAAACACTATAAAAGCAGTTGGTCAAGTATGTAACCTGAGCAAGGGAGTGTAGAAACCTTAGAAAAGAGATAGGGCCTCAAATCCAGAGGAAGTCCAGACATCAGTGATAGGTAAAGCAGTACCATGGTGATGATCTAAATAAATATCATCGGTAATTTTCAATGGTGTTGTACCTGTTTATCCTAACAACCATGTATTCATACACAGTTGAACCCATATTCATACTGAATTACAAGGCAGAGGGATTTTAAGCTTCTAACACGGCAGGAGTGACCAAGAGGCTAAGGACAGAGGAGTTGCATGCAGAGTGGACTCCAGCCCAAGCACCTCACAAAAGCCTTCTATCTGAGCACACTTCAGTTGACATGTGTCCATCTTTATCCCAGAGGACCCTCAATTTACTGCCTTGCTACCTCTTAGACTTTTTGTAAAGAAAGTTCTAGAATGTTAATTATCAATTGGTTTTAGTGAATTTAAACAATAGAGTCTTTGTCTACTTTTTCACCCACAGATAAT
Organism: Chinchilla lanigera; assembly: GCF_000276665.1. Classification (NCBI taxonomy): domain Eukaryota; kingdom Metazoa; phylum Chordata; class Mammalia; order Rodentia; family Chinchillidae; genus Chinchilla; species Chinchilla lanigera. The sequence goes on from NW_004955461.1 coordinate 5,721,651, forward strand.
GTGAACTTTGTTCAAACAAACATCCATTTAATAAAAAATGAGAATAAAAGGGGGGGAGAAGGGAGAAAGAGACCTAAAGAATGAGATTCTACCTAAATATTCCAAATCACTACACAAAGTGATCTTTTCCACTAATGAAAACTTGCATTATTCTAATCCCAGTGCTTTGACTTATTAAAAGCACTGGCATTGACTCTTCTAAGAGACGATATCATGGTCAGTCCACAAGGCAATAAAAAACTCCCAAATAAAACTTGTATCATAGGACTATTTGAAGGAATGATTATAGATCATTTGCAGGTAACCCCTCACTGGCAATTCATTGCTTCTAGAACTGAGGATTTGTGGCGTGAAGATACTCCAGTAGTCAACTCCAAATCCCAGAGTGACACCATGCAATGACTTTTATGAGTTAATCTGTGAATGAATGGGTCATTCAAAGTCTAGACATTTCTCTTCCCCTTCTGTCTCCTTTCCCTGAGACTTCAGACTGTGTGTAGCAGGCGGAAGGCTTTCTTAGCTGATGTCAGAGAATTACTCACAGAATCGGATTGGAAGGACAGAGTTGCTAGAAACTTTTAGAGGTCATTTAGCTCCACTTGCTCTGAGAAGAGAGATACTAAGCCACAAACATGTTTCTTAGGTGTGAGGGGCAATAGCATGCTGGGGGAGGGGCTCACCAAGGGTCCTGAAACCCTGCTTGTCTGGAAGCTATTTGTAAATAACCCCGTGGAAGTCCAAAGGGGAAAGCAAGGCAGGCAGGAGTTACCTGGTTGATGGAAATGACTGCCAGACGGGGGATGACCACCTGAAGGACCACCTGCAGCAGTGAAGTGCCCAGGCCGGCCAGGATGGCCCAAGTGAGTGGCAGCGGGAGCATGCTGTAGGTGGCAAAGAGAGTGAAGAGCACGTAGCCGATGCCATCGCCCAGAAGCCCATAGCCGAGGCCTGCTGCCAGGATCTGGGTGGTCATAGCCACCCAGGTGACCACGCCACTGTACTGCAGGTATGTGTGCGAGGTGGTATCCTTCCTGACTACCACCAGGGCGCAGATTACCACCTCGATACCGGTGAAGAAGCCCAGAAGGATGCCCTTGAGTGGGTCCATGGGGGCCGAGGCCAGGCTCAAGTGGAGGACCAAGAGAGTGAGTTTCGTCAGCACATCCAGCACGTTCATCACCACCTCGGATTTGCGCCTCTGGCCCAGGAAATAGCGCTGGTAGAGATGTTCCAGATCTCTAGACTTAAAGGAGTTACGCAGGGTGGGGAAAATGACCCCTCGGTAGCTGTAGCCCCCACTGAGGAAGAAATCCGAGTTGCTCGGGGCACAGTCAAGGTGTAGGAAGCCCAGGTCGCCCCCACCTCCGCTGCCACTCGCACTGCCGCTCCCGCTGCGTTCGGGGAAGACTTTGGTGCTGCCCGTGCTGTGCGCTCGCTCCCCGGGGCCCAGGGAATACAGAGGCAGCTCGAAGTCGCCCGACAGCTGCGGCGCGTGGTGGTTGGGACCGCTGCCCGCGGGGTTCGAGGCTTTGCGGGAGCCCACGCTCCCTCCGCTGCCGCCCCGGTGCCCGTGAATGAAGCGCTGCTCGGTGATATGCCGCACCGCTGTCTGCCACAGCAGTCGCTGGGGCCGGGAGCCGCTCCCTCCGTCACCCGCCGGGGGCGTGGGGTGGATGGTGTAGAGTTCCTCGCTACCGCTAAGGCAACGCACATCCGAGAGCTCCATGGCGCCGGTCCGCGGGGAGGGAGGCGCAGAGCCGGGGCTGGAAGACCCGGAGGCGGCCTGGTAGAAGCTTGACCGCCGTTCCTCTGTCCTAGGCTGCCCGGCTGCAGGAGACCTGGGCAAAGGACCCACAGGTCAGGTCATAGTGCGCGCTGGGGCAAAGGACTCCCGGAAGATCGCAGTGGATCCCTGCGTCCTTGTGAGCCGCCCTCCCGCCACTCGTTCTGCTTGGATACGCAGCAGCGGTGGTGGCTATCTGTCCGCAGAAGCCTGGGCTCTCTGCGCTTCGAAGCTGCCTTTCGGGACTGTCTCCTTGGCTAGGTTCAGCGTCTTGGCGCAGCCTGTGCTCTCCAAGAGGCGTCCCGACGCCTGGACGCCTTCCTTCTGCTGCTTGTCTGCCGGGTCCTGACTGCAGCTCTGGGCTCCGGACCTCCAGGGCTCGGCCGCTGTAGTGAGACTGGCTGGGGGTGGCCAGCGGCGGCGCTGGGTGCGAAGTTAGCAGCTGTGGCTGGTGTCATCGCCCTTCGCAGAACTCCATTGCGCCGGATGGGGAGTCGGGGCGGAGCTGGGGGCGGGTCAGAGAGGAGGAGGCGTGGAGGACCGTGAGGTGGCCGGGCGCCGGGCTAGAGGGTTGGAGAGGTGCTAGCCACTGCGCTAGCAAGTCACCAAACAGTTAATTTGAAGGAAGAGGTGTGCTGAAGCTCCCTCCTTGGCTCCTTCTCTGCTGTCGCCAATTCCAAAGCGAGGACTAACAGCGCAGCGCTGGCGTTGGCCAGAAGCATCCCTGACGGAGGAGGGAGGAGGGGCGCTAGTTCCAGGGTCTCAGCCTGGGCTATAAGAGGTCAAAGCTTCCAGCTGTGCATGGGAGAGATCACAGCTCACAGTTCCGATCCCCTTCACTTCGCCCTTGGAGACCACTGGGCCTGGAGCTAGGAGTAGGAGACAGGGAAAGAGAAAGTGGGGAGGGTTTCGAAGCCTATAGCGCTGAGTACGAGGTCACTGGTGCAGATTTCTGAGGCAGAGAACCGACGCTTGGCAGGTGCAGCGGGCATAAGATTTTGGAGAGAAGAAAGGCCCCAGGCCGTGTGGAAGTCGACCAGACGTTTCTGGACCAAGGGAAGCGCGGGTGCTATCCTTGCGCTCAGGATCGCCCTGGGGGATCTGCAGACTGAGGAATTTGGAGACCCATCAGAGCAGCCGGACGCCCGCTGGGACTGTAACCTGCCCCCGCGCCAAGCCACGCCTCCGTTACCAAAGATGGGGTGGTGGTGGTGGCTGGAACCCGGCTGCAGATCTGGCCAGGGTGCTCCAGGTCTTGAAGGCAGCAGGACGTCCGGGTTCGCGCCGGCAGCAGGTGCCCCGGGCCCTCTCTCCGCGCCCCTCTCCAGCGCTCCAGTCGGACGCGCCCGCCAGTTCCTGCGCTGTTCCTTTTTAGGCACTGGCTCTTGTCCTCCGCAGGTGCGGAGCCAGGACTTGCAGGCCGCTTTGACCACCGACTGTTAGACCCAGAGGGCCGGAAAAGAGTCAGTTTTCCTCCCTTTCTGCCAGGGCTTTATTTGGCAAAGCCAACTTTCTGATTATCCCCTCCAAGCTGCAATCAGAGAGGCAGCAGCTTTTGGCCGGAATCTCTTAACTCCCCTAATCCGAAAAGGGGCAGAGCGCGGAACATTAAAATGGGCGGGGGGACCCTGCGTGCCTCACACGCTAAATTTCTTCCTGCTTACAGTAGGGGTGGCGGAAGACGACGTGGGAAATGCATTTCCAGCGACCGGCCTGGAGCTCAGGTTTCCCGCTCTCTCAGGCTCCGCCAAGCGGTCGGCGACAAAGCCCAGCGAGGCGCTCGCGGTGGACCGAGGCGCCAGCGCCAACGCCAGGCGGAGCGAGGTCCCTGTGTGCGGGGTCCGCTGGGTGAGTGCCGCTGCCGCAGTCCCGAGTCCGGCCGCAGGTGGTGGAGTCCTGGTGGCCACCACCTCTGCCACCGAGACTGCGACTGCAGCCGGTGGAGCCCTGACCCTGAACACAGTCAGCTGATGGCCAATGACGTCAGCCCTTGGCGCTTTTGCTGCTCCCTGTGGAGTCCCAAGAAAGCCCAAATGACCGCTTCACCTCGCTGCTCCTTCAGCCCTCCGGCCCCCCAGCACGCTATTTCCTCTGCTTTAGGGAAGAGAAACTCTTCTTGCTCCTGTCGGTCCTGAGCAAGAATACCGCTCCATGCAGATGCTCCCTCCCAAGACTCACACTCTGTTACCAGGGTTATTTGTGGTGGCAGTGTCCCAGAAACGGTTTAATTCTTTTACAATCTTTTCCACATACAAGGGTCACTTGTCTTGAGTAGATAATCCCGGACTCAAGAGCAAAGACTCCTCTAACGTTACCCCATCCCATCTCTAACCAGATCTGTGGAATTTGATATATAGCTTAAAAAAAAAATTAAAAAACAATTCCAGTCTATTAGGGTTGTGTTCTATCATCTCTCAATAAAAAAGACAAAATTAAACTCTCAACTTTAGAAAAGAAAGATGATTCTATTTTTAACCCAGTTTAGTGATAATTAATCCCATGAGGCTAGATGTAAAGGGCAGAGTACCTCAAAAAACATACAGCAGTTTTGTAGGCCTTAATGGAATAAACCCAGTAATCACTTTAAAAGAAAAGCTGCTTGCGTCTCCCTTCCTGAATTCTGTGGTGGACTCATCCCAGACCGGACAGAGTTGGCAGCGTTTTGCTCGTAGGCCCTGAGGGTGTGTGGGGTAATTTCCTCTCTCCTGACACTGCTCAAAGTCATATTAGCAAAGTTAGCAGTTGAAGATGCCTCTTTCATTTCTCAATTCTTTCTCCTTGGGGAACCTGAGGATTCAGCCTGAATAAATGAGCAGTCCATGCAGACGGAGCTGTCCTACCCAAGCCTTTCTCCACCCTGGAAGTTTCCCAGGATGATTTATTCAGCAGCAAAAGGAGGCAGGACAAGCAGGGGAGGTTTGGACTCAATTAGATAAAATGATTCGGGCTGACAAATGAGTGCAGCAAGCTGCAGGAGAAAACTCTTAAGAATTTCATGAATTCAGAGGAGCTAAAGTAACTGGAAACATCAGATCTACTCAGTTGCCTCAGCGATCCTTTTGCTGCAAGGGTGTTACCACGTAAAGGAACAAGAATGGGGGCTGGGGATTTAGCTCAGCGGCAAAGCGCCTGCCTGGCAAGCGCAAGGTTGTGAGTTCGGTTCCCGGTACCGGAGAAAAACAAAAAACAAACAAAAAAAAAGGAACGAGAATGACAGGATGACATTCAAATGTCATTTCGTTGTTGGGAGGATATGGTGCCATTCAGCCCCCTGCAACACTGTGTTTTTGAATGGCAACCTTGGCTCAGCACAAATATTTTCCTTTTGGGGTATGCAACCCACCAAATGATTTCCTATCATTTAAAACAGAAGTCAACCTGCTGTGTAAAGGCCAAGATAGAAGTTTGATCATGCTGCCTGTCATTCCCTGTGTATTTATTAAAACTGGGTTTCTACTGTGATCAAGGAATAGTATTTTGTCAGCATGGTATCTTTTTGTACACAATTTCCTGCTCTTGGGTTGTCCTCTCTTTCTCCCCAAACATTGCTCACCTTACCCTTCAAAGCCCAAATAATGTTGTATCTGCATGCGGACTTCCATGACATCTCAAGTGAAAACTAACAGTTTAGTTCAATGTCTGCAATCATCTGTTCTGGGAAAATTAGTGTAGTCCCTAGTATAAGGACTGGCCATGCCCAATTTGCTTATGTGTCTGTCACTCTCCCAGTGAAACAGTGAACTCCTGGAATGGTAGGAATGATTTTGTTATGGCTCACGTCTCTTGGCTTCTAACAACTGCAATAGAAGTAATAATGATAAGGTATGCAACAATCCTTCCAGCACATACGAGATGCCAGACTCTCCCTAAGTTTCTTTTATAAGCAGCTTATTAATCATCCCAGCATTTGTATGAGTTAGGTCTTTCTGTATTCTTATTATTCTTATTGTACTGAGTAGGATAGCAAATGCTGAGACTTCATGTGTGTTATGTACCTTGCCCATTGTGGATAATATGTAGCAAAATTCCACCAATTAAATTTTAGTTTTATAAATCTAGTACCACACACTTAATACAAATGCTGTAATAAATAATCAGTGACTAATTTTAATAAGGAAATAAAAATGAAGGAAATAAAAATGCCAAATGTATTTTTTCTTTCCAAAAGCAAATTACATAGAATCTTCTCACATTTTCTGACTTTGAGAAATCTAGTGGGGTGAGATTGAATGGCAGATAAATGTAGCATAACTTATTCTTGATTGGGTAGTTTATTAATTTTGGCTCAGTTCAAAGCATAGATGCTTTTTTATAGTTTTTGAATAAACTGAATTTCACATATTGTATTTAACTAAAATAATTCACCTGGTAAACAATTTAATTTGGGTGGTTGAGGTATGGGAAAATCATTTTATTGCTTCAGTGGCAAATGACATTTTTGTTTTGTGAAGTTTCTGTATACACTGGCCACATTTGTGTTACTATGTTTAATAAGAGGAAATCAGTTTGCTCCCAATGTACTTTTGACTCCCTCGGTTGGTTTATATTAATAAAGAAACTTAAGTTTTGTGAGTCCTTTGCAAAATGTAGGTAGAAACCCTGACACTTACTGAAGACATAAAATATTCACATGCTAAAAGAAAATATGGACTGAGTTCAGGAAGGGACCTGAAACCAGAGAGATCCTGTTTCCAAAGGGAAGGAGGATGTTTGAGACCAGGCAGCTTCCACAGTGAGCAATCGTTAAAGGAAAATGCCATGCCTGCCATACCCAGACGCTGGGCATCAGGAATATAGGGGGCATTGCCTACTAAACAGAACTTCAGGAAAAGTCAGTGTCTAGGGTATTTAGAGCTCATCATTAAGAAAGTCTATGGATGAAAACCTTTGCATAAAGCATCATAAATTTGAGTCACTTGTAAGAAAATGGGTGGATCTTGAGTGCATAATACTAAATGAAATAAATCAGACAGAGAAGGTTAAGTATCATATGGCTTCTCTCAGAGGACAGGTCCAAAATATAAATAATTTAAAGGGCAATGTAGAAGAAAAATGGTAAGAAACAGGAAAGTAAGCTCTACAGAGATGGAAAGGAAATCTGGGGAAGGAGGGACAAGGGACCACAAACACAGTAAGCATGAACAAGATGCAATATGTGTATATACAATTCCCCGAGGTTAATATAATTATCATGTATTGCAAATATAGTCAAATAAAAAGAACATAAAACCTTTGCAGTCACATTTCATCTGGAATGCAGTAGAATGCAAAGAGAAAAAACTAAAATGTCTATTTTCTCCTGCATTTATCCTGCCTTAAAAAATGCAGGAGAAGAAATTTTGTAGACATTTTGAATCCTTGCAGGAACTAGTTTCTGTTGCCTTGTAGAAGATCATCTCCTCAGTGAGACAAGAATTCTGAGACTAGAAGGGCAGAAATCATGAGGCAGTCAGGTGAGTCTGAAGCAGAACTCTTTAAGGGGGACAGATTTACACATTCTCTTTTTCTTAAGACACGATTCTCTTATTTCTGGTTTAGCTATAGGATGAGCTAGGTAACTGTGATATAACTAAGATTTTTGCTTACTGAGGTTCTAATATAACAAGAACACATACCCATGCTGGAAAATGATTAAGAAGCTAGCTAAAAAAGTAGGAAGGCACTAGTTCACTCATTTCACTAAAGCACATGCACATGGCCTAAAATCTGCTTTTTTAATTTGACATGCTTAGGAAGTCTTGGGGCAACATGTGTAGACTCAGTGGAAATAAAACAGATTTTCTTTTAAAAGTATGTTCAATTATTATTTTAAAACCATAAAAAACGTATGTCTGAAAATATTCTTCTCTTTATGCTTTTAGCCTTGTCTTTGGGGTTTATGTAGAGTATTTAAACTAACTCTGTATAGGTTATATCATATGTAAATATATTTATATGTGTTGATATAGTTGCATATATGAACTTTATTTCATTGATTTAATTTTTAAAAATTAATGTATTTCCTTTTCTATCCAGTTGATGAGACATTTAATCCATAACCTTCCTGGGTTTTTATCTGTAGTCTTCTGATCCCAGGGCAATGACATATGTATTAGTCAGCTTCCCAGTTGCTGGACACAACATCCAATACCTACAACTTGACGGAGAGGCTTAATTTGACTCAGTTTTAGGGAATTATTATGGCTTGTTTCTAGATGTCCCCCTAAAGCCTCAAGCTGCCATAGGTGGGGCTTTTCAGAGGTAGTTGGATATACAGTGATCCCTCACCTGTCCCGGGAATTACATTCCAGAGACTCCGTGGTAGGTGAAAATCCGCGAAGTAGTGGCATTATATTATTTTATTATTTTTATATATTTTAAGGCTTTATAAAACCTTCCCACATGCCTGCATGCCTTCCTGGGGAGGCCATTCTTCCCAAAGTCTCGGCTGATGGCAGGAGGGGAGGACAGGTCAGGTGTGCATGGAGGGTGGGAGCAGGTGCGGGAGCAGGACACACAGGACCCAGCTGAGCAGCAGCAGCTGAGGCCAGCCCCAGGCCTGCACTGCTCTCCCCAGCATGGGGGCTGGACTCCTCACCTATAAGCAGGGCATGCCTAGTGTGGATCCGCTGGCTTGGCCTGGGGACTCTGCAGGACTTGAGCTGGTAGTAGCAGCCTATTGCATTTCCATTGTGCACAATCTGGTATTCATCCACTGATGAAATACATACTGTACAGTATTTTATTTTGATTTAATATTCTTTTTATGTTTGAATTAACATTTTTTATATTTTCTACATAGTTTTAACTTTTTTTCTGTCTTTTTGAGGCAGGGTCTCACTATGCAGTTAAGGCTGGTGTTGAGCTCACTTTGTTGCCCAGGCTGGCCTTGAACTTGCAACGATCCTCCTGTCTCAGCCTCCCAAGTGCTGGGATTACAGGCATGTGCTACCGCACCTGGCTTAGTTTTAAATTTTTTAGGCAAAAATAATTAAAATCATAAATATTATATAAATACCTACAGACTGCAAAATCCTGTAATATAGCAAAAATGTCACGGTATAGAATTATATATATATATATATTTAAAAAATTTAATTAAATTTAATTTTTTTAAAACACATGATACAAAGAAGCTGCAATAGGTGAACCTCAATACAGTGAGGGAGTTCTGTAGAGTGTACAATGCTGGACTCAAGGGTGGATGATTAGTAAATTATTCCACTGATTGTTTTGGCACAGTTCTGGGAGAGAGTAATGGGAATGCCCTCTCTATGTGTGAGTGCTACCTATCCTCAGGACTGGTAGCCTGGATAGAATGTGAGGGGCAGAAAGAGGGCTGCTGTGTTTGCTTGCTGCTTGCTACTTTGCTGCTTGCTGCCTTCTGCCCACCATGAGTGGTTTCTCCTCTGTGATGTCCCTCTTCCATGTCACCTTGTCTTGGAGCTAGCCATTTAGGGACTGAAACCTCTACAAACTGTAAGCCAGATAAACCTTCTCTTCTTTAACCTCCAGTGTTGGGTATTTTGTCTCAGCAATGAGAAAAGTAACTAGGACAAGAATTCAGTCCACCTTTGGCTGGCTGCAAGGCAGAAACATCATGGTAGACAAATGTAATGGAACAAAGATGCTTAGTTTCATGGTAGCCAGGAAGCAGGACAGAGAAACAAGGCCAGAAAGAAAGGAGCAAGAAATCAGATACAGACCCAAGGCAATATCTTCACAACACACGCAGACACACCAAGTGCTCCAGTAGTTCCAGGGCAAGGGGTTGGCCCCAAAGCCAGTCCAGTCGATGCTTCATCTTTTTTTAGTATATGTGCTGCTGAAGCGAGCACTTGATGCTTTATCTTAACTGCCATACCACAGTGCTAAGGTTTTATGTAGTGCCTAGAGGTGTGTGTGTGCACGTGTGTGCATGTGTATGTTGGGGTGGAGACATGAACCTCTGGTCATTGGCTATTAATTCACCACTGACATGTTTTTGTGCTTACCCACACAATTCCACCCATGGGTCCAGTAGTAAATGTTACATTTTCTACAGCACATTGTCCTACTTTAGTACCCTATGGTTTCTTTAAGGCCCTTCCAGGAAGTCATTACTTATGATGTGTATAGTGTTTCTTGCTACACAACACCAGTTTGAGGGGACCTCTTTTTAGTCCAGTGAGAATCTTTGTCAAGATATCATTTTTCTTATGCACTTCTGTTCTGCCTTGAACCTCATTACTTCTTTTTTTTATTTTAAAGAAAATAGTACAAAAGAAAAGAACAATAGCAAAACACAGATAACACAAAGCAAGGACATTAAAAATGATACAGGATTTTAAACCAAATGATAGAGCTAAACAGTGGTTGTTATTTTACATGTTGTGTTCAACGAAGTTGCTCAGATTATCAAATGTAAGAACAGAAGATTAATCAAATCATTAAAGGGAATAAGAAAATAATAATTTAAAAGAACATTAGAGGGGCTGGGGATTTAGCTCAGCGGCAAAGAGCCTGCCTGGCAAGCTCAAGGTCGTGAGTTCCGTTCCCGGTACCGGAGAAAAACAAAAACAAAAAACAAAAAACAACAACAACAAAAAAGAACATTAGAGACAATACATAGAGTCACTAGGCAGGATTGTATTACTTCTTGTACCCCTAAAACTTTAACTATTCTTTTTGGATTGTGATTTGGGAAAAACCTGGTTATGATTTGGGGAAAACCATCTTTTGGGAAAGATGAAAAATATTAGTTTTGCTTTCTGTTCTTTCTTTCTGGAAGCAATTGACAGGAAGCTTGAATGAAGGAAATGAATAAGGAAGGCACGCAAGAGATCTTCCTATAAATTAATTTGTAAAAATGGTATCCATATATACAAAATATATAAAATCATCTCAGATGAGTTTTTTTAATACTGTGATGTTCAACTAACATATGGAGTGTATGATCAACATTGTGGGGAAAATTAACATTTAACACATAAATTAGTTAAATAATAACATAAAGCCATAAAGGTAATTATTGATTTATTACTCTATATAAGTATGTCTTCTTATATAAAATTTTTAGATCTTTGAAGTCAGTAACTAAAGAAAATTAGAGATAATTCTCTATCAAACTCTTGATACTATAATATCTCAAGCTCATAACATATGAAGTTTGGTTTAATATGGTATTTCTTACTGTCCAAGTTGATATTTGAATTCTCATTATCCAATTTGAAATCAAATAGATTTGGACCGAATGACCAGCACATACACACATACACGCACACACACATCTTTGTAACCTGGGGACAATATAAAGGGTACTCTTAGTGTACATTGTATAAAAGAATTGTTGAGAGAGCATTGATCTAGCCCTGAGATCTTTACTGGAATCATTGAAAACCATTTTTTACTGAACCCACGGTTAACCGAAATAAATCAGTTTTGTCTGCAGGAAGATTTATTCCTGACTTCTTAGTTAGGTGTACCTTTGTGAACTTGAGTGAATTATTTGACAGTGTTGAACTTCCATAATATTGTAGCCAGTGAAAATCTTGCCAAGTTAAGGCTAAAGATAATTCATGTGTATAGGGCATCATGCATAGGCAATGCTGACTATAGAAAGCTTCACTCTTCCCAACCACTCCATGAACAAGGCCTCTTGTCTACTGACAGAATGGTTCACAATTTTCTTCTGTTTCCTCTAATGCCAGTGCTGTTTGCTTATTTTTGGCTACCATCCTGTCTCACTTAGATAACTGCAACAGACTCCTAACATGTCTCTAGCTGTAGTCTGCCTCCTTTCTTCAGTTGCTGTGATTATTCTAAATTAAAATTTTATAACACCACTCTTTTTTAACTGTGGGAAAATAACACATAGCGTAAAATTCACCCTCCCAGTGATTTCCCAGTGTACAGGACACTGTTGCCAAGATGTGTGCATTGTTCTGAAACAGGTTCCTGGTCCTTACCCCTGCTTTTGCATAACTGAAATTTTATACATACTGAGAACAACTCTCTTTCCCTGAGTTGATCATGTTGCTGTCTTGCTTAATAAATTGCAACGACTCTGCTTTGACCTTAAATACCCTAAAACAAAAGACAAATGTCTCTAAAATGGGTTATTACTTCTTTCCAGATTCATCTGTCACTATTGCCCACCTGCTTTGCATGCCATTGCCATTTTTCAACTTCCCATCCGTCCTCCAATGTGACCTCTGCTCACACTTTTCAACAAATCTATGGATTTGTTGTTCCTTTGCCTAGAACTCTACTCACTCTTCTGCTCTTAGCATAAGTGTTGCTTTCTACATGAAACTTCTTGGGTTCCTAGTCTAAAGCAGCTATTTCTCTAAGTTATAAATGCTTTTGCTTTCAAGAACAGTGGAAAAACCCAGATAACAGAGGCTTATACAAATAGGAGTTTATGTTTCTAATAGTGAGAGAATGGTGGATTGGCTGTGTTGGGACAGAAAGCTAGTTATGTCAAGGGCTTTGTGTCTGCAATTTAGAACTCCTTGAATTTACAATTATTTCTTAATAATCACTGCAGCTTCTTTAAGTATTCATTCTCTCTGTACATAGAAAGGTAAAAGTAGAAGTAGATACATAGCTGACAGATGAAAAATATCTTTCCAAAAACCTTTCAAAGCCTTTCCACCTGTTTTTCTTTGGAAAGGACTACATCTTCTGCTTTCTCCTAAGCCAGGACTTGGGGCTACCTTACTTGTAAGCAAGAGCTCTGTTGCAGATGGTCAGGTGAAGCCAGAATCTTAGCTTAGCAACAAAGATTTTTCTTATAGTCCCTACTAGCTTTCTTTACTAAACCATGTGTCTATATCTCAACACTTTCCATTTATCTCTTTGACTGCTTGTGATAGTCATGTTCCAAGATAATCTCCAATGATCTCCTACTTTTTGTGTTCATCCCCTTATATAGTCTGCAATATGGATTAGAATAGTTTGTTTGGCCAATAGAGGGCAACAAAAGCAGTAGAATGTCTCTTTTGAGGTAAGGTTATAAAGAAACTGTGGCTTGCTTTCTTGAAGTGTCCACACTTGGGGAAGCCAGCCACCATGTTGGATATTTAGGCAACCTTATAGAGTAGTCCATACACCAAGGAGCTGAGGGCTTACACTTATGGCCAGAAAACAAGTGATACTCCTTTCCAGCAACATTTGAGTGAAACATCTTAGAAGTGAATTTTCTTGCCCTAGCTAAGCAATCAGATCATTTCAGTTCTAGGTGAACTTCCTGCAAACTCATGAGCATCTCTGAACTGGGATTTCCCATTTAGGCTGCTCTTAAACATCTGGCTCATATATGTGGTATGATGATTAATATAGAGAATCTCCCCCAAAGATCTCATGTGCTCATACGTGGGGCTTTTGAAAGATTATCTGACTTGCTTTTAGAAGATAGGGTCTGGTCATGGGAGGCTAGTCACTGGGGTCACGACCAGGAAGTGTGTATCTCCTACTTTCCCAGTTTCCCACTTTTCTCCTTGCTTCCTGGTCATCATGACATAATCATCTTTTCCTCTGCTATTTTCCTCTACCATGCCATTTCTGCCTTGGTGATGGATTAGCATGGACTTTGACCATGAGACAAAAAAATAAACCTCTCCTTCTTTAAATTTATGGGTATTGATCATTGTGTCCTGGCAATGAGAAAGACACTAAGGCAGATCTTAGTACCAGAATTGGGGCCCTTGCTGTGATAATCTCACCATGGTTTAGAAACCTTTGGAAGTGGCTAGAGGGAAAAGTTGGGATTGGCTTGGAGGTGCTAGCTACAGAAGCCCTAAAATACTATGAGACAGGTTTTATGGGATATTCTAGGCAGAGTTTAAAACACAAGAATCCTGATAAAAATGCAGATGATAAAGACTAGGTCCAGGATCTTCAGATGCAGAAAAGGAAACCACTGACAGTTGGGCTCCAGGCCACTTGTGCTATGCTTTGACAAAATAGTTGTTTACATTTTGCTCATGTTCTAAGACTTTGTGGGAGACTGAGATTAAGGGTAGCAGACTACTTAATCTGACTAAGAAAACTTCAAGGCATCCCAATGTTCAGACTGTAGCTTGGGTACTACTGGAAGCTACTAGTCAGGTTCAATCTGAAAATCAGGACAAAAAAATCTTTAGATAGTTTTCAAGTTTTCAAGAAATCTTCTGTAAAGTTGGAGCAGTGGAGACCATAGTTACTAAAAGATTAGCACCAAAAATAAGCCAAGCATTTTGCATCAGAAAAATAGGAAGAATGTCTTGAGGGCATCCTAGGAATCTGACATGACACCACCCTTCACCGACTCAAGGCTTTGCTTTGATTCTGTTATTTTCTTTTTTGAACTGGGAATCAAACTCAGGACTTTGTGCTTGCCAGGCAGGGACTTGTGCTGCTGAGCTATATCTCCAGCCCAAGGCTTTGCTTTGAGAAGAGAACCCCAGGGCATCTGTCAAAAAGGCTGGTTAGGGAGTTAGCTTGCTGAGATTCAGTTCATAGTGCTCAGCCATTCAGACACTCACAAGCTGCTGTAGATATGATATATATATATTTTTCTTCCGGTACCAGGAATCGAACTCACGACCTTGCACTTGCCAGGCAGGCACTGTGCCACTGAGCTAATCCCTAGCCCTGGCTGCTGTAGCTATGATCCAAGGGGATCTAGCTATAGTTTGTGATACTGGCAAACATTGGTGTCATCTATGCTGGTTTTACAGGCATGCAGAATACAAGAGTTCTGAAGTCAGGAAGGCATCTTCTCAGATTTTAGAGGAAGGTCTGAGAGGCTAGGCACTGTGTGCCCAAGGCAGCAGAGTGAAGCTGTTAGAGTGAGGTTGAAGTTTCAGTGGAGACTCCAGGAATTTGGAGGAGTCCAAAGTGTGGAATATTTGAGGAAAGTAGCAGGCAGTGAGCAAAGCCACCTTAAGAGAGAAACAACAGATAATGTTGTAGGAGTGTGGCCACCCAAGCCTTTGGTGTTCATATCTTGCCTTCCCCTGCCCCAGATGCTGGATATGGAAGTACAGTATTTAGTGTTTTCTCTGCTGGCTGTTGGTATTGATTTAGTCCTACTGGTTTCTATCCTCCTGTTCTTCCCTTTTGGAATGGGAATGTTTCTCCTGTGCCAGTGAATGCTGGCAATATTTAACTTTAGTTTTTATTTATTTTATTTACAGATCTCACAGCTAAGGGTTTTCCTTGAGTAGCAGAAGAAACTGGATTTTTACTTTTCAGCACTGCTAAAACTCTGTAAGACTTTGGTGAAGTCTTAGATGTGGACTAAACACATTTTGTACAAAGAGATGCAAATGAGTCTTTTGGGAGCCAGGGGAGGAGTGTTATGGTTTGGACACAGAATGTCCCCCAGAGGCTTAATGTTCTCATAGGCAACGCTTTTGCAAAAGAATTGGACCATGGAGGTACTATAACTCTAACTGATTTGCTATTAGGTGCTAGGTTGGGGGAGATAGGCTGGTGGGGGTCTTGCCTAGAAGGGTATATCTCCCTTTCCGGATCCTCCTTTCTCTCTCTGCTTCCTAAGAACCATGATTTAAAGAGAGTTTCCTGGACTATGCCCCTCTGCTATGCTAATTCTGCCAAGGAGTCAGATAACCAGGAACTATAATTGTGAGCCAAAATAAATTTCTCTTCTTTTAAATTATGGGTGGCAGAGATTATGTTCAATGAATACAAAAGTGACTAAAACATACAGCAAGATAAAAAGTGTTCATTATTTAAACTCCTATGTTTGGAAGTTATTTGTTATGCAGCAATTGTTAATAAACACACAATCTGACTGCCCTAACAGGCTATAAGTTTCTTCAAACGAAAAGCAAAACTACAGCAGCAAGAACAGCCATATTAAAGTTATATGGTAGTCAGAATGGTAAGACATCATTTCATTAGTTTTTAATTCATTGTTTATAGGAAAAGGAAACCTTATGTTGTTCCTATGATCTTTTTATTTTAAAAGTCATGAGGAACTTGGGTAGGAGCCTGCATAGAAATGCAGTAATATCACCTCTTTGGTTAAAACCATTTACTATTTTCCTGTTACATTAGAACAATTTTGTACTTTTTACAACTACTTAATTAATTAATAAGCAAATGGATGTCCATTAATTAATTGGTGTATACTGTGGAGATACTTAGAGAAGATCATTATGATATGAGAAATCTACTTGGGGCTGTGATAAGTCATAAAGAAGAAATTGATTACTAGGTAATACCTACAGTTTATTGCAGAATAAATAAACAAAACAAATAAATTTAAAAGCCCACAAACTTAGAAAACAAAACATCCTCTAGATTCACTTGCAGTATTATATTTGTCAAAGTGAACTGAGCGCAAGTGCTCAAATATTTGAAACTTTCCAAGCACTACAGTCAGCTGCAGATGATTTCCTGGGTTGATCATTACAACTTGAAAAATAAGAGAGGCTGGTCCCTTTATCCTCAGCTGACCTCCTTAACCTGCTATTTTATTGTGTATTCCTCACTAGCAATAATGTTAAGAGAAAGGCCATCTTATTACAATAATAGTCAAGTAGCTTTGCTACTTCAACAGCTATTCTTGTGTGTTAGTTTTTTAAAATCCTGCCACTTCTGCTAGACATGGAGAAAACTGCGTCTGTAAGGATTTCACTTGGTAAAGAGAGAAGTGGGTAAAAGGGAAAGCTTGTAGGAGGAGAGGAACAGAAGAAAGCAGAAGAGAAAGAGGACAAAAAGTTGGAGGGAAGAGAGGAAAGGAAGAGCAGAGGCAGGCGGGAGAAATGGAAGGTAAAATACATTTTGAAAAAACCCCAAAATATAAAAGGAGCAAAGTAAGACAGAATAGAAGAAAAGACTTGGAAAAGCAAAAAGAAGGGAAGAAAGGATGCCAACTTGCTCAGTGCAAGCCAGGCACTTCCAAAGGCTTCACTTTATTTAATCTGCACAACAGTCTGGCCAGAGATTTCTCCATGCTCAGAGTACCGATAAGGAGACCAAGCCCCTGCAGCTCACAGTGATCCACTGAAATGATTCAGGAACGGGCCTCGTATTAGCAGAGGCTTTTCACTTCATGTGCTTGTGGCCACATTTTAGGACAAAGACACCAGGGAGGCAAGATGTAAAAAAAATGAAACTGGGAGGAGTCTGGCCAGGCTGATCCCTAGAGAAAAAATGAGACAAACTAGCCTTGGTTAAGATCAAAGGGGACATCTGGTGCCCTTTTGAGTTCATTAAACCTGTGGTTACTCTTTGCAGACTGTGCGCACTATTAGGTTGATTAATCTGATTTGAGTGTACTTCTTCCAAATTCCAGGAGATTGGCCAATATATATGTTATTGCTATGAGACTCGGAAAGAAGCTATCATAAATAAAGCCAGTTCTTTGGCTGTGGCTCCTGAAGTTGATGGCTCCAAGACAAGATTCAGTAATGAGTTCTCTGTGTGCTCAGAGTCTAAGACTTTAAGCAAACTCATCTGAGATTTCCCATGATGAGGTGACCCCCTGGGGGGGTCCCAGCATAGGAGGCTTCTTTGTTCTGGGCTCTCAAATTGACAAAAGAGGACAAACTTAACATTTGATGATGTATATGCAAGATATTTTCTACAAATCCTCCACTGACATCACTTAGTAGAATCTAAAGTGTGCCCACATAAAAGGTTGAAGACTGGGATAAGCTGCTTGGCATAACATCTAGGAAAAAAATGCAAAAACTATTTTAAGGAATTAAATGACTCAACATTCTTGATTCTACAAAGGATAACATGTTTTGGAAATTATGGACACTGGTGACTTTGAGTTAAGAAGTTACTTAGGAGAGTACCACTTTTTCAAGTCTGCAAAATATATTTCTTCATTTATATCATTTGTGATTTTCTTTTTACATATCTCCAAGTGTGAGATGTATAAATTTCATTAGTTATAATTTTTTTTTTTTTTTTTTTTTT
>NW_004955461.1:5739433-5830017 GCF_000276665.1 Chinchilla lanigera
GTTTTTCTCTGGTACCGGGAACTGAACTCACGGCCTTGCGCATGCCAGGCAAGCGCTTTTGCCGCTGAGCTAAATCCCCAGCCCTCGTTAGTTATATTTAAAATGCTTTCTCAATGGGGATAAAATTAAAATCAATGTGACAGACATTGCTTTTTGGTTACAAGGGTTGTTTATTTCTTAGTAATGCATAATACAATCAAGTGACTTACAATTGTTGGTTTCACATTGTAAGGGTTAAAATATGCTGTGACTTATGGCAGGAAGAGATCCTGGAGACTCAGACTCTTGCTTCACAGGAAAGATAAGTGAAGCACAGAGAGGCTGAATGGGTCTCTTGGAAATACGATGCCAGCTCTAGGTGCAGCTGGCCTTCATTAGAGAACCAGCATCTTCTGTGCCAGCTTTACCACTAGCTGGTGTGATAATCGTAATCCATTTCGTTCAGATGAATACGTCTAGGTGTTGGATCTGGCCTTGGTCTTTTAACTTGACTTCTTTCCACCTCAATGTCTTCATCTGCATACTTCGGGAACAATACTACATATTCTAGAATGTAGCTAGTGTACATTTGAGACTGTGTGCAGTCTTTGGCCAAGCATGCATTGTCTAGTGGGTCAGAGTGTTACTGCAAAGCCACCAGAAGTGAAGTTTTGACTGTGTGTATGTGTGTGTGTGTGTGCCAGAGAACAGTCAGAAGAATGCAATGTGGTTCCTTTATATTACAGTTTATAGGATTGGGAAATCCTGCTTACATTTCACCAACTTTTCAAAAAATTTGTTCTCAATGCACTCAACAAATTTTGGCTTTTGGCAGTATGAGCATCCTGTACTGATGTGTAGTGTTAGAATTAGGAGTTCCAGCTTAGTAATTAGGCAGACATAAGTTCAACTTGGCCTAACTGTGGCCTTAGATATATTATTTAACTTCTCTTCACTGTACTTCTACTTTTATCTGCAAAATATGATGATTGTACTCATTCATAGTATATGAATGTGTGAGTACATGTGTGTATGAGAGAATTAATAGGATAATGCATACAGATAGGCACCCTACACATGTAAGCTGTTGCTTCTATTATTTTTATGGCCCTGATTCTATTGATTACCAGGTTGCCCATATTGTTTCACAAAGATGAAATAACTTGCCCAATATTACTATCTTTTATAGTACTAGGTTTTACCTTAGGTGAATGTTTGAAGCTTTTAAATATATTCCCTCTGAATTCCAACTGCAATAGGACATAACTACCAGGATGGCACAGCACCAGGCTAGACCCTTCAATCTTTATCAATCAATGGATAAAATAGTTGACCACAAGACTTTTAGTTATGGTAGCTTTTCCAAAAATAGTTATTTAATATTGTGTGTGTGCTTGCTCATGAGTTTGTGTATATGTATGTTGGGGGCACATGCAGACATTTTTCCCATTCCAGTTATTTCTTGAAATATATTCAAACATTTTTTTCTGGAAATTCTAGCCAAGTTGGAAGACAAGTACAAGTAAAACCTTTGTTTGCAAGAATAATTTATTCTGCTCGTAATCCCAAGCACTTGTATAACAAAGCGGGAAGAGACAGAGAACCAGTTGTGATGATGTGATGTTTGAGGTGACATATTACTCATATTGCAAGACTCTGCTCATTTATCAAGTTAATTTTTTTTAGAAGCGTTTGTATGTCTGGTGAAACACTCATAGACCCAGTTCCTTGCAATCCAAGGCTTGTCTGTACTTTATGAGAAACTAGAAAATGGGTCTTTGAGAATTCTTTGGCTGTATTCTCTCAGACATACCAGAGGAAAATACTTACAGACTTGGAACAACTGAAAATTAAGCTAAAGCTCCACACAACTTCTGGCAATAGTATCCAAAATACCTGTTCATTGTCACCAATTTACACACAGAGGCTTTTTCAATCTTCCTTGAGTTATTTACTATTCATCTACTCTTTAAATCCATGTTCAAACATAAAGACAAACCAGAATGATCGCTACAATTAGTAGTACTTTCTATGGAAGGAAAGTCCTGAGCAAGGGGAGTTCTTATTCTGTCGGATATCTGGATCATTTTGGTGTTTAAATTTGAGAGTTGGATAATTTAAAAGGATTTTGTATTTGGGAGAAGAAATGGAGGGCTTGTGGAGCAGTTTGGAAGGATCTGAGTAAAGATGGAAATAATTCGGGGCCAACAGGTTCCTGGACAAATGACCGAAACTATTTCTTATAATTCTGTCAAATCAAAATATATTTATCTGGGTATGTTTCTTGAAGAAGCAATTAAAGCTAGAGTTTTACATATTCTGTGTACCAGAGGTAATAGCCATGGATCCTATGACTGAGTCAGAGGGACCACAGGAATATAAGCCTCTGGCATAATATTATTATGTCTGTTCATATTTTTTTGAAACATGGTAAGATTTACCTCTCTCTTCTTTGAAATTTGGTATGATCCTGTGATTTTCTAGGCCAGTGAAATATGAACATTAGCATCATGTGGCTTTCTGGCAGAAGCTTTATGAGTCTGTGTGTGTTCCCTTGCCAGTGTGATAATGCTGAGGAACCAGGTAGGAACCAGGTAGGAACCAACCAGGAGAATTTGTCTTCCTGAGTTTATGAAAACTACCATAGCAGATCCCCTTATTAATCACTATTTTTTGGTCTTTTTGAGACAGGGTCTCACAATGCAGTTAAGGCTGGCCTTGCACTCATTTTATAGTTCAGGGTGGTCTCGAACTCATAATGATCCTCCTGCCTCAGCTTCTCAAGTGCTGGGACAGGCATGCATCACTGTGCCTGCCTATCACTACTAAACATGTTCCATGAGTGGGCAATTGAGGATGCTCACTGTTATTGAAAAATCCAACTTATTTCCACTAACTCCGGAAATTTGAACTTCACATCTGGAGCCAGTATGTGCAGATCTTCAACATCTAGGCATTCCAAGTGGCATGAGGAGTGCTATATGATCATTCATCGAATACCTACTTGTTCCAGGTTATATTACAGTCTGGCATGCAAATATGGGACTGTTTCTCCTCTCAAAGTGTAGAAAGGAAGAAACAAACCAGCAAAATTAAGGTTCAGTGTAGTAGTGCACAGTGTGGAACAAATGCACCACCAAGTGTATCTTGGAAGTTCCCACTGAAAGGTATTGCTTGAGCCTGTCTTGATCACAAGTGAAAGTGGGTTAAGACAAGAAGGTCCCCAATCTGGATATTTTTCTGAAAGAATTAAAAATATCATACTACAGTGATATATGTGCACCCATGTTTATAGCAGCATAATTTGTCCTAGCTAAATCTTGGAAACAATCTAAATGCTCATCAACTGAGGAATGGATAAAAAGATGTGGTATTTTTATACAATGGAGTATTACTCAGCTATAATGAAAGATAAACTCAAGGCTTCTCTAGATAAATGGATGCAACTAGAGACCATACTCATAAGTGAAATAAATCAGACCCCATGTCTAAACATTGTACTGTCTCCCTAGTGTGAGAAACTGAAAGAGTAAATAAAATATTAAAGGTACAATGTGAAAGGGAAAGAAACTGCTCAAAAGGAAAGAACAACTGGGGTAAGGGAAAGTAACAAAGAAAGAAAGAAGGAAGGGAATACATAGACATGTGCGCACGTGCGCATGCGTGCACACACACACACACACACACAAGATAGCTAAGATAATTGTATTACTAGTTTCTGTTTGTTTATTGAGAGGAATAGTTAATGCTTAATTTTTGTGATCAATTTTGCATGCCTATATCTGGTGATCTGAACAAATACTTTGAAGGTAACAATATGCAATATAACAGCCATTATTGATTTCCTATCATCCTGTTTTGAAATTCTGTACCATTATAATGGTTTTTTAAAATTCTCTTTAAAATAAAAGAAGGAAGTGATGAGGTGGAGGGTATTTCAAATGAAGGGAATATTGGTGAGAGACACAAACCATAAAAAGTCCTGGCTTATTTAGAGAACTGCAAAGCATATGATATTTGGATCAATGGGCTATATCAAAGCTAGAAGAAGTAGCTAGATTTCATGGAAGCTGTGTTTGGAGTTAGAATTTCATTTGACTTGTCATGGGATGGTACTGAAAACTTTGCTTCTCACAGCAACCCTGGCAGAGAAGTACCTCACCCTTAATCTACACAGAGAAACAGGGCTGGGGATATAGCTCAGTGGCACAAGCGCCTATCTGGCAAGTGCAAGGTCCTGAGTTTGATCCCCAGTACCACACACACACACACATACATACAGGGAAACAGGTTGCAACAAGGCAAACAGAATACTTGGATTCTGCACAATTACTAAACAAGCAGTTTAGGCTTGAAGACTACTCTCCAAACCTTCCAACTTCTTATCACCCGTTCTACTTTGCTTAGGACATTCTGGCCACAATGCCATATTTCTTCTTTAAATCTTCGAGATCTTTCATGTGTTTGGACTTTTGTGCTTACCTTTCACTCTGGTTTGTTGCCAAGAAGTGGCAAGGTTGATAGCATAAGTGCGGTTGAAGCTGGGGAGAATATTTTGGAGGGCATTAATGGCAATGTGTATTTTACTGTAATACATTTTAAAAATTTAAACATGCACTATATCTTTTGATCATCCCTTGTGTGTGATTTCAGCTTGTCTTTGGTTTACCCTTGGAAACTGGAAGTAGATATTTTAAGTGACATACTTATAAGATAATAGAGAAATTTTGTTCTTCTGATTCCTACTTTAGAGGGTGTTTTTAGTGCAGAAAATTAGAAATTAAAAACAAAAGAGAAAAGAGGAAATTTCTCCCAGGCAAAGAAATATTTAGCCACTTTTAATGAATACTGCTGATAGAATTTGTAATGAATCAGGTTTTCCACTTGATAATTGTTCCACCAAGCAAAAGTTATCAAATGAATTATGTTGAACTCTTTATGATTTGGTAAGTGCTGTGGAATATGAATGAGTGTTATTTCTACTAATACGCTTCTGAGGTGGTACTTGGATGCACTCACACTTTTAGTCATTATTGTCATCCTACTCTACTTGTCTACTGACTCATCTTCACCTTCAAATTTTAAAGCTCAGATTTGTCATCAATGATTAAAATTCCCACAATATTAGACAAAGTTTCAGAAAATAGAGCTGTGTTCTGCTGCATGGCAAACAGATCACCCATGGAATCACATAGCATGTTATTAGAATTGATTACCCTATCTCCTTTGAAATGCCAGCATACCCGATATGCTAGTATTTAATTTACAGATCTCTCATGTACACATAGCCTTGCCTTACTTTATGCTCACAGAAGGTTTTGCTAATCAAGATATTTCTGATTCATTATATGAATGGGGTTGGTTGCTGAGATATCTTTGTTGTCTGTCAGATCTTGACATATAGTAGGATCCATGGCTGTTGGCTTCGTAGGTGCATGGGAACTATGGCAAAAGATGGAGCCCAATGGTTAAAAGGTGACTACAGGTGGTCACCAGAATTGGGGACACCTGGGTGTTCTTCTATGAAAGGTGGAAGAGGCCCAGGGGATCTCAGTCTCAGAGTATTATTCAGAACTTTGTGCACCAGATTCTTATAGTTCACAAAACACAGCCTACAGCTTGGTTGACAGGAGTAGCCGAAAAGCCAGAGGCAGTTTCTGCAAGGCCTGGAAGCAACAAATCCAAAGTCCATCTGGGAGAGTTCTACGCTTGCAATTATTGGATACTGCTGTTTTATTTGTAGTTAGTGAGTTTTTCTAGTGATAGTTCCTTCGTGCTCTTTATATCCAAACTAGCTGTCAAAGATAATCCCTTTAATAGGCCATGTATATTTTCAAATGAGAACTTCCTAGTTGTTTTGAAATGCTGTATATGAAAATGTTTGATAGTACTAGAAATCCACTCACACTGTCACAAGAAATAGCCTTATTACTTTTGTCAATGAAAGGCAGAAAGGTCTTCCAGAATTTTAAAATTTAATTTTAGCTGTTGTACATTTTGAATGATTATAAAAATGGTTTTACATTTTTTCATGCAAAGATTTTTTTGTGTGGTAACTATAAAAACTTTGAAATGAGCTTCATTAAAAAATCAATCAGAAATTGCTTGTGGCTGATTTAAGCATAAAAATTCTCCATAAAAGAAAAGATTTTATCACAGAAGTAAGTTCAAGTTGCTTATTAAAATTTTTATGGTATTTTTGGATGTTTTATGTGAGCTTAACATTTAATGGCTTCCATAATACTTACTATTTTATCTTTTCTTATCATAATTATATTTTATAAAGAAAATTTAATGAATTTCTCTCTACTATTAGAGTTACAAAACTAAATAATAGTATAATATTTCCTACAGTACTAAAAATTCTATACTTCACTGCACTGTACAGTACTAAAAATACTATTATAATTTCCTATGGTGGTAATAATAATAAGTCTTGGCATAAGTGATTTACAGTTATTTGAACAGGAAGTTCTCACCAGCTTACACAACAACCTGATGAGTAAGGCAGACTTTTTCTATCCATGTAAAGAAGTCAGCACAGAGGACTGGCGGACAGAATCTTCCCTACCTTTGAGAACTACATGAATGGCCCATCTCTTGCTTCCTGCTCCTATGTTTTGCAGACTCATGCAAAATTCCAAGTGTTCTTTAGATAAAGGACTAAAATCTAGACTATATAAAGAACTCCACAATATCAGCCCTCCCAAATTTAGATACCCACTTGAAAATGGACATCTGAAATGAACATATAAAGCATATAAAAAAGTACAATTATTGATCATTCAAGAAATGCAAATTAAAACAATGCTGAGATTCCATGTCACCCCAGAAAAAATGATTATTATGAAGAAATCAACCAACAAATGTTAGTGGGGTTGTAGGGAAAACTGAAACTTTTTTCACTGTTGGTAGAAGTGTAGACTGGTGCAATCATAGTGGAAATCAGTATGAAGATTCGTCAAAAAGCTAAAGCTAGTGGTTCCCAGCTATTCCCTTTTCTGGTATCTTCCCAAAATAATGAAAATCATCAAACTACAGTGATATATGTACATCCATTTATAACTGCACAATTTATAATACCTAAATCTTGGAAACTGCCTAACTACCAGATTTTTTTATGCAATGGACTATTACTCTGCCATAAAGGAGTATAAACTTGAGACATTTCTAGGTAAATGGATATACCTTGAGATGATACTCTTAAGTAGAATAAATTGGACACACATATCATATTGTTTCTCTGGTATGAGAAACCAAAAAGGTAAATAAGGACCAAAATGTATAATAGGTATAGGAAAATAGGGAAATAATGTGCAAATGGGAAAGGGAATTAGAGTATAGGAGGAAAAAGTGAAAACAAAGCTTTTGTAAATAAGGAGGGAAAAGGGAGTTGAAGGGAGGGGAGGGAATGGAGAAAATGGAAGAATCAAGATATATCATGTACAATAGACAATAGGAAAGGGAAAGAAATTGCTCAAAGGAAGGAACAACTGGGACGAGGGAAAGAAGAAAAAGAAAGAAAGAAAGAAAGAAAGAAAGAAAGAAAGAAAGAAAGAAGGAAAGCAATATATATATATATATATTATAAGTTATAAGAAGAATAGCTAGGATAACTGTACTGCTGATGTCTGGTGATTTATTGAAAGGAACAGTTAATGCTTAAATTTTTTTATATTCTGACCAATTTTGCATGCTTTTATATTTTGACCAATTTTGCGCGCTTACCTTCATTGGTAATCTGACCAACTGATTTGAAGACAACAATATGCAGTAGAACAACCACTGGTGAATTCCTACCATCTTGTCTAGTGAAACTCTATATCATCTCTAATGTGTTTTTTAATAATTCTTTTATGCTTTTTAATGGTTTGAACAGTCTTGCATGCTTACATCTGGTAATCTGAGCAACAAAATTGAAGGTAACAACATATAATGTAACAACCGCTGTTAATTCCTATCATTTTGTTTTGAAGCCTTGTATCATTTTTAATGTTCTTGCTTTGTTTTATGTCTATGATGTTAGTATTTTGCTATTGTTCTTTTTAAAATTACTCTCTTTAAAATAGAAAAAAAGACATCATGTACAGGTACAAATTCCTTATGAAGAGTGCTATCATTATGTATATCTAAACTGCACCAATAAAATTAATTTAAAATAAGGTAAACCCAAAAATTTCCTTAAGAGAAGTGACTCTCCATTCAAACAAGAAAATTAAAATGATGTTGGCTATTATCAATATGATTACTGTTTTAAATATTATTAAAAATTGTGCAACCCCAGAAGTTCATGCAAGTAACCATCTACATATATTAATAAACATTATAGAATACCAAACATTACAGGATCAGGAATGAGAGAATAAATCTTCCATATGTAGCAAATGTTTGGCTTTTGGGCAGTGGAATATATGGCTGATAGGTAAAAAGTGTCCCATTAAGTCTTGGGAAAAGATATAAAAAGTATATGATTTGGAAAAGTATAAGAGATGCAGTCCGGAAAAATAGCACAAGAATATGCATAGTTCTCAGTTTTCAAGCCACATAAAACTCAGAGTAAAAAATAGCATTATTGTGACAGTCTGCAAAGATTTTTCTTCAGGTTTGTCCCATTGCTCTTTTTTTTATTGTCTCTTTGATACAGGGTCTCGCTATGTCTGGCTTTGAGTTCACTTTGTAGCCCAGGTTGGTCTCAAACTTTCAGCAATCCTCCTGTCTCAGCCTCCCGAGTGCTGGGATTACAGGCATGCACCACCATGCCTGGCTGTCCCATTGCTTTTATAGGATGTCATGTTTTAACATCTCTTAAATCTGTCTGCTTTTTCTCTCTGGTTAATGTTTGTCTCTTCCTGAGTCCAAGTTATATTTCTTGGTCTACCTATGTCCTTTCTCTCTTTTGTTTATTCTCTTTCCCATGATCTTTGGGCAATACCATTCTGCTCAACAATTACATGCATAACAAATACACCAAACCCATGTGTATCTCCCTATTGCTTTTCTGGTTAAGGCAGAAATCCTCTTTATGGACTTTATGACTTCCTTTCACCCAGCCTCTGTCTTTATCGTCACCTGACCTCAAGAGTCATCTTTTATCCTGCCCACTACAGCCTTGAAAACTCCTTTTCACACTCCACATTCCTGCTTCATTTTATATCTGAAGAACATTTTCCCCTGACTCGCAGAGTTAGTTAACAATTTCTATTAGAGGTACAGAAAAGATACTAAAGTTTTAAACAATTTTTCACATTGCAAGTTTTTCCTTTATTTGATGATTATTTGATTAATGTTTATATTCTTCACCAGACCATTCATTAAAAAGTTTGTGTCATTTTTTTCCCCTCACCATAGTGGTCCTAGGGTCCAAAATAGGGTGGGGTCCAATGTAAATACTTAGTATATTTCAACAGTTATTTGTGTTCTGTCTTTTGGTGGATGAAGCTGACAAAATTCCATGAGTTGCTTGTGATTTGTTCCTTGTCCTTTCCCCAGTTGTGTCTCATACCATGTGTACAGTAACAAACCCGACTATTGCTTCCATCACTTCTGCTCTTTGCTGCCCCTCTATGGAGGACTCAGGATTGAGCAGGGTCTCTGCAGGGCCCCCAGGACTGAGAATCAAGGTTGGGTAGCAGAAGCTCAGGTCTGAGACCACCAGATTCAGGAGGCTCTAGTTTTGCTAAAGGCTATCATGAAGCAATAAGGTGGTGTTTATGTTCCATGGGGTGAATTTAGGTCAGTGGAAGACACAGACGGAGCTGGCAATAAGTTTCTTGTCATTCTTCCTTCTGAGCAAGTGAAACACAGAAGTCCTGTTCCGCTTTTCCAGGGACATCCCTCGTGGCCAATAAACCTCTTATAGTTTGGGCTAAATCTCAAACTAGTCTAATAATACCCATCTTATATTTGTTTTCTCACCTGCCTTGTCTTTTTTCCCTTAAATTCTTTTCTCTTGTGCCCTGACATTGCACTCCCATTAAAGGTTTGCTGTTATTATTTGTCTCATTTTTTTTTCAGTGCACTCAGTCTAAGCTATTTTTATTGTTGTAAATATTATTATATTTTTCAAATCATCAATATAAGTCATCAGGAAACACTGCACTTTATGCATTTATTCACTAAATATTTATTGCAAGCTTGTAAGAGCTCTATCCAAACTTTATTCTATGCCTCTTAGTTAGGTAAAAAGTGCAGAGAAAGCTATTCTTGAATTTTAATACGTCACTTGTAAGTGAGGGAAGGAGAAGCAAATATATAACAAAGAATCTGAAGATAGTAGTGTTTGTAAAAAATAAGCATGCAAAAGAGAAAATGGCCACCTAGAGGGTGAGAATAAGGATGAGTGTCTCTGAATTAGTGCTAGAGAAAAGTAGATAACAGGAGGCAGGGGAGAAAGACAGCATCTGATACAGGAGGATGAATGAAAAGAAAATCCAGGTGGACTGAAATCCAGTGCTTAGGGTGTGTGAAGGGAAACCAACCCATTCCTGGACCGTGGTACCCCATGCTCTCACCCAAGATGTGGCATACACACCACCTTGGGAGAGAATTAGATTCAGAGAGAAAGCTGGCCCAACAGAGATGGCCTGGCTGATTGAACAGGTTAACAATCACTCTAACTTCCCTACTGGGCATGGAAATTGAGTCATTTGCAACAAGGATTCAGCGAAGCCAAAAGCAGAATGGGGCAGGATGAATTACCACATACCTGCATCTTGTAAACAGTAGTGCTCCAGCCAGCTCCTGCAAGTGGTGGGACTAACGAACAGAGAAGGCTTACCTGATAAAGAAAAAGATAAGTTGCCCATTTCCTCCATTACAAGAGTGCTGTTCATAGAACATTCAGCACACCACCCACAATTCCAGTGGCCTCCCACAGGGACAGCCCCCAGCCCTTTCCAGCTGGGGACTGCAGAGGACAGGAAAAACTGGGTCTGTGACAAATTGTGAGCAGAGTCCATCAGGGGAAAACTGTGTGGCTTAGCTTCATGCAGTCCAAGCAGAGTGAGCACTCTCCCATTGCTTCTCCAAAAACTGGCATGAGGTCCTACCCACCACCCTGTGCTAGAAAAGGGGATCCTTAGTCTGGCCTGGCATGGAATTAGGTTCAGCAGGTGGGGCTAAGACAGATAGATGTCTGTAGGCAGACGGTGAATGGCACCTGAGTCGGTAGCTTTTTGGCTGTGTATTAGGCAAGAAAAGCTTATGGGGGAAAGACACAGAGATGCCCATGATACATAATCTCCCATAACTGATTAAGGCAATCAGATCCACAGAGGCCTGGAGTGAGTCGCTCCTGGAGCACAGCTACAGCCAGGACACTGGAGAGAGTAATGATCCTCATGGCTTCAGGCAGGTGATTGTCTTGCCCACAGGGGCAAATTGCTTGGCTGCTTCCAACCAGGCTATGGCTCCATCAAACAGGAAGCTATAAGAACACTCTCGGTTAGAGACACAGCAACTGCGTGAAGGATTCAGTTTTTATTTTGGTGGTTGTAATTATTGTTTCCTTGCTTCTTTGTTCATTTGGGTCAATTTTTTTTTGTTTTTTCTGTTTACTTTTTAAAATTATTATTGTTTTTTTCTCCCTTTCTCTTGCGGTTCGTCCTTCTTTATCTGTTTTGTTTAGTTATTATACTTTATTCTTCAAGGTTTTACCCTTTGACTTGCTCCCTCTTTTAGCACTTCTAATTTTTACTCATTTCCATCCCATTCTATTCCTCATTATCTCACTTTTTTGCTTTCTTCTTCTTCCTCTCCACTTATCTAGTGGCATAAATATAACAGAGGCCTGTGTAAGTGCATTAGAGAAAAAGAATTAACTACTGCTATAAATTAAACAGTACAATTCAAGGGCATAGCTGAGTGACTCAAATAATTTGGGCTTAGAGGATCAGAAAAAAATTACCTAAAAGTATATTAACAGGTTTCAACAAATTAACAGCCTTGCTCAATCTCTAAATACGCTTTCACCCATATGCATACCTCCTCTTGTCTTACACAAATACTCTTTGAAATGCTTCTTAACTGTAGCACTTGACCTGAGCTATAAAAGTAACTCCAGAAGACTCCAAATTCCTGTCAATTTTTTTTCTATTGCCACATCCCCCTCTTCCCACTATCACATCCCCTTCCTTTCTTTCCTCCCCCTCCCTCTCCCCCTCCAAAAGAAACCACACATAGTCATATAATATAATCTATCAGGGGTATTGACAAAATGAATAAAATTATCAAAGCAATTTTTAATGTTTATGATTGGAATGTGGCTGGGTTGGTTCATGCAGTTATAACCAACAGAAATTCTCTGCTTAACACAGTGACAGCACACAACCCCATTAAATTGAATAGGTTCAAGTTGTAGCAATACCTTTTACCAAACAAAGCTAAGAACTCATCACTTGAAAACTGAGTCTCACTAAAGGTGTCTTTATACAAATTGTCTTAGTTACTTTTCTCATTGCTGAGACAAAATACCCAACATGTAAAGTTAGTGGAAGAAAGGTTTATTTGACTGACAGTTTATAGAGGATTCAGTCCATAGTCAGCTGGCTCCAAGGCAGGGTGACATAGCAGAGGTCATTGCAGAGAAGAAACAGTTGATGGCAGGCAGAAGGTAGCAAAGCAAGCAAGAGAGAGATAAGCTTCTTGCTGTCTCTTATATTCTATCCAGGCTACCTGGATTAGGGTGGCGCCAAAGCAATCAGTGGGCTGATTTAGTAATCACACATCCTTAATCATAGCACCCTTAATCCTAGCATTGCACCATGAATCAGTCATATGCTGTAGATCCAGCCACCTCCGTAAAGCCTCATCCATGACTGCATGAGGCTTTGAGGGGACATCTAGACACAAACTGTAACACAAATAAAAATCTCACTTCACTCTATTTGATTTCAACCCGCAGCACACACACAAAAAGAACATGGAAAAACCAGGCAACAAAATACCTCCAAAGACTCACAACTCCCCCAAAGCACATCCTCGGGGCACTTGATGAAGAACAAAACTTAGGTAGCTGAGCTGTATGAAATTATTAAAGAGAAAGCAAAGAAATTGGGTAAGCTCAAAGGGGATAAAAATCCAAAGGATGGTGTAACTGTCAAGCACACTGTTGTTGGAAGAAGAAAATGGAAGAGTTGACTGAAATTGTTCAAACTATGAATGACAAATCTACAAAGAATTAGACTCCACAAGATGTTGGCAAACAGGAATCTCATAGATAAAAGACTACTTAATTCATAAACAGAAGAAATAACCAATGTGAAGATAGGCTTTAAGAAGTTGAAGACAGAATAAAATCACATGATGATATACTCTGAGACACCTTAAAAAGTACAAAACAGCAAGAAAAATTTATCCAAAGCTACTAGGTGATGCTAAAATGACTAACTTAAAAATAAGTGGAGTTAGAGAGAAAACTGAGAAAAGCACACATGGAATAAAATATTTCTTTACAGGAATCATAGCAGAATCCATACCACAGTGAGGCTTACAGCATGCCAAGTAACTGTGATGCAAAAAACACACATAGTGAAGCACAACACATCATAGTCAAATCCCACCAGCCCAATACAGACACAGAACCTTAAATGCTGTCATAGAAAAGTAAAAAGAAATCACTTATAAAGGTAGGGGCTAACCCATTAGGACTACAGTGAACTTTTTGGCACAAACTTTAAAGGTCAGGAGAGTTTGGAGTAAAGTACTTCCAAGCCAGACTAATATATCCTGCAAAATTATCTTTCAAAATTGATGGAGAAATAAGAAAACTCCATTATTAAGAGCACCTTAAGAAAGTCATGAATACCAAACAGCACTCCAAAAAAGAAAAAAATTCAAGAGTATTCTTGACAGAGTTAACGAAGCCAGCAAAGCCAAAATTTCAGATTGAAAGACTATGTCAAGCAAGATGAGCTGCTAAACAAAAAAGGAAAAATGAAGGAGTCAGCAGGAAGAAAACAAACACTAATGCAGGAATAAGTCTCTAAACTTCAGTAATAACTCTCACAGTAAATGGCCTCAATGCCCCAACTAAAATGCATAGATTGGCAGGTCCATGAACCAGGACCCCAAAACCAAGCAAGGGTCACAATGTTGTTCTTAGACAAATTAAATTCAAGTTTAAAAAGTCACTATATAGAATTTAAGAGAAGAATTCAACAGGAATAGGTAATGATTATAAATATATATGCACAGAATATTGATGCACTCAAATTTGTAAAATAAACACTAATGAACAAAAAGATCAAATATGCATGAATATGTCACAGTGGATGACTACAATACCTTAGTTTCACAAATAGGTTAAAAACACAAAAAAATTAGCAAAGAAATATGAGGGCTGAAATACTCTCAAACAAATGGATTTAATAGACAGCTACAAGGTGTTTTTTCCTCCTACAACAGAACACCTATTTTTTTGGCAACACATAAACATTCTTCAAAATAGACAACGTATTCATCCATAAAGTCTGCCTTAGTAAATGCAAAAGAATGAAAATCATCCTGTCTATACTATCAGATTGGAACATACTAAAATTAGCAATCAATTGCAAAAGAAACCACAGAAACTTTACCTGAACATTAAAGAGCACAGTCCCAGGCCCTCAGTGAGTCACAGAAGAAATCAAGGAAACAAAAATAAACAACTCCTAGAATCAAATAACAGTACCAGTACAACATATGAGAAACTATGGAGTACAGTGAAAACAGTCCTTAGAGGAACGTTAATTGCTCTGAATGTTCACATTAGACAAACAAAATGAACTCAAATGAATAGGCATTTCTCAAATGAAGAAAAAACGGCCTGTAAATATGCACAGAAAATGTTCAAGGTCCCTGGCTATTAGAGAAACACAAATTAAACAACACTGAGATTTCATCTTATTCCAGGAAAAATGAGTATCATCAAGCAATCAAGATATATAATAATAAAAAATGCTGATGAAGCTACAGGGAAAAAGGAACCATTCTACATCATTGATGAGAATATAAACTAATGCAAACTAATTCAACTACCATGAAATCAGTATGAAGAGTTCTGAAAGAAAATCCCCAAAAAGAAAATTAATTCAACCCAGCTATTGCCCTTCTAGGTATCTTCCTGAAATAGCTAAAGACATGATATTATAGTGTTCCATGCATACCCATGATTATAGTAGTAAAATTCATGATAGTTGAATCTTGGAAGCAGCCTGTATATTCACCTACAGATGAATAAATTAAGAAAATGTGGTATATATAAACAAAGAAGTACTACTTTGCCATAAAGAAAGATAGGTTTAAGTCATTTTTAGGAAAATAGATGTACCTTGGAATAAAAATATTAAGTGAAATCAGTCAGATGCAGAAACTTAAGTATTCCATGGTTTCTCTTGTATGTGAACTAAATATATAAATCAGTTAAAAGCGAAATGAAATATAGCTAATAGGAAAACAGAGAGCTAGATCTTTTACAAATGGGAAGCGGGGAACAAGAGATTGGGGAAAGGGGGGATAGAAAGAGAAAAAGGGGATGTAAAATGAATTAAGAAGTGTCATATAGATGTAGCACCTACCCATCTAACCATTATGTATGCAGTACTACTACTACTAAAATAGCTACTAGTGAGACATGATGGTGCGTTCATATAATTCCAGCACTCTGGGAGGCTGAGGCAGTAGAATCTTAAGTTCAGAACTAAGCTGGACAACTTAATAACTTAATGAAACCCTGTCTCTCTCTCTCTCTGTCTGTCTCTGTCTCTGTCTCTGTCTCTGTCTCTGTCTCTCTCTCTCTCTCTCTCTCTATATATATATACATATATATATACACACATATACACACACATATTTGCTGCTTAAGTTCAGCAATCTGTGCTGTTTTAGTTCAGAAATACAAAAAGTGAGACTTGAGCTAATCACGAAACTTGGTATTTTAGATCAGGAAAGACATGTAGAAAAGCTGTTTGTTCCCCAGAAACCCAGTCAAGTCATCCATCTAGTATCGTTTGTACCTGAACAAGATCTGTTTGATACTTCATTCCTCTGGAGGGCAGGATCATTTTCAGTAATAATTATAAAAATGAAATTAATATGTTGTGTAGACTAAGCAAAATTTATACTTGCCCTAAAGTCTTATATCTTGCATTTCACACTCTCATTGTTTGAAATTTTATTTGTTTTTTTTGTTTTGTTTTTTGTTTTGTTTTTTTTCCTGTACCAGGAATTGAATTCACGACCTTGTGTTTGCCAGGCAGGCACTGTGCTGCTGAGCTAAAAACCCAGCCCCTTTGTTTGAAATTTTAAACAGAAGTAATCATGCAATGTGATCTTTTGGGGAGAGAATTGGAGTAACTGAAACTCTATTTCTTTACCTTTCCTATTGGAGGCCATCACTGTTTATTTTTCACCTGTGGGTTAAATATAGGCATAGACACTACCACAGAGACCGGACAGAGGGCTTAGCCCTGCACCTGAAGTGAGTCCCAGTGATTCTTTATAATTACAAACTTGTTCTTGAAATCAGTATGTGTAGCTGGATCTGCCTATGTCAGGCACCTGCTCTAGACCCGGTTGTTTCTGAATTAACTTCCATTTTATTAATGGACAATAAACAGACATCAATTTGAATCTTCTGTACACACTAGGAAAACCTAACAGGGGCCATACCAACTGTTTAGAACTTGAAAAAAGAAATCATTTTGGGGATTATGTATTTTTGATGATCTGCTTCAAGAAGGTGAAGTGAGAACTGGGATAAGAATGAGTTCTAGCAGGGACAGGTCTAAAGCCCAGGTGTACCCAATTATAACTCAGTGCACTAATCTCTGAGCAGTACTGATTAATATGATTATAGCGACGAATTGAATGTTGTTCAACAGGACCAGAAGATCCAGAACTTTGAAGTGTAAATAAAGTTATCTTAGTAAAATTGTTTTATGCATTTGTCACATTCTAGTTTTCCAGCATTGACAGGGTTTATAAGGTTCTCAGGTGCAGTTTGACATGAGGTGTTATTGCAAGGATCAGCAGCATTGACTATTTTGTACCTGCTTGCTGCTAAAAAGGTCAAGGTTTTACTAGTATTATTATAAATGGACGCTGTCTAGTAGAAATATCATGTGTACTACAAATGCCAATGATGTATATAATTTAAATTTATTTTAAGAAGTAAAGTGAATCATGTGAAATAAACTGTAATCATATATATTAACCCAAGGATGCCAACTGTTATTAACATCTA
The DNA here is from genome assembly GCF_000276665.1 of Chinchilla lanigera. Taxonomy (NCBI): domain Eukaryota; kingdom Metazoa; phylum Chordata; class Mammalia; order Rodentia; family Chinchillidae; genus Chinchilla; species Chinchilla lanigera. The sequence goes on from NW_004955461.1 coordinate 5,756,634, forward strand.
AATAATATAACAATTCATAACAAAATAATTCATCTTGATTTTCCTTGCTCAGCCTTTAAATACCCAGTGTGTAACTGTGCACTAAAGAGTGTCCCAATTTGAACTAGCAGCACTGTAAATGCTCAGCGGGTACAGGTGATCAATGACTATTTTAGATAGTCCAGGAATGGCTAGTTCCAGTAAAGATGACCAAGACTGAGCATACAGAGAAGTATCCACAACCTTTGATATTGCTGTGTTTCTGTTATCTTTTAGGTGGTCAAGAGACACTAGCGAGGCCAAACGGATACTATCAACTTTAATGCATTTGATATAGTACATGTCATTCCAGTAAAGTAACAAATGGAGATTTAAAAAAATATACACCTGGAGTTTCACACAAGTGAACAAAATTAGAAACATAATTTTCCTGATAAGCAGATATAGTAAAAGGCTAAAGATGAATACGATCTGAAGAGAAACCAGAGTAGATATAGTTCCTTTATTGGTCATATTTTAAAATACATAACTATCAAGGTTGATTGTGCTGCTCTTTCTGCCTTGCTGCCCAGAAAGTTCATAGCTAGTTATCTTTGCTCAATTTTTTTCTATCTACCCTATTCTTGGACCATTTTCTGTCCAAATTATTGTTGTCTAGTTAAATTTTTCATGCTTATTTACTGTTGCTTACAGAAAATTGTTTGAGGAGAATAGACACGGTACCAAGGAGAATGTGAATAAAGTATTCTAAAGAGTATCCCTTGTTACTGCAGACAGAACACTGTGCTGAATGAACCACAATCCTATAGGAGATATGATTTAGGGATTTACTATACTTACAATAGTCATTACACATCAAAATATAGACTTAGAAATTATCAGAGCCTGGACAAGCTAAGAGATGACCTCATTTGACACCTTTGTTTAATAGCGTCCCAGGGAAATTTAGTAATTTTCTCAAAGGCTTAAAGATAGTCAATGGTAGAGATGGCCTGTGGACTACCTTCCTTCAGTTTGAATGAGCTGATCTTCAATCAGCTTTGTTTGGTTGGTGGGCAGAGGTTGAGGCAACTTAAACTTTGACCTTTGTAGTGTATCAGACTTGGGGTAGTGCAGATTTATCTGTTATTTGCTGAGAACAAATTGAGCAGGACATGATTGCTCTATCCTATAAAAGAGTCTTGCTTTTCCATCGCTGAAAATAGAACCATTATTTATGTGAGATTACACTCAAATGGAAGACTAGACAATGGACACTGGTTTCTATCAACTACACTTGATAACATCACAGGCATGCTAATTGCTGATATTATTTAATATAATTTGGCATTGGTTGGAAGAAGAGGCAGATACTCTTATCCACTAGTGGCAAATTGGCTTAACCTTTTTGAAGAGCAGTTTGTTAATATAAATCAAAAGCTTTAAAAATGTGCATAGCAGTTTCACTAAAAATATACCTTCTAGGTATTTCTCTGAAGCCAATTTATAACCTCTACTTACATATTGACATTTTATATGAAGTACATTTTGGTAACCATTTCTGAATATTATCACAACCTGGGAACAAGGACAGATTCAATGCTCCCCAGTCTGCACATCAAGGAACCAAGAGCTGTTCAAATTAACTAGCTTGTCACACAAGCAATATGTGGAGAGCTTGGACTAAACCACAAACCTGTCTTCAAATTCAGCACTTTGAGCACAATGATGAGTTTTCTGTGGGCTTATTTTCCATTTTAAATGTATTCTATGATATGGTACACAGATAAAATATAGAACATGCATTTAAATTTTAATTTCATTCAGATATTGAATAAATTTTATTTTAAGTATGTTTCCAAACTTTGCATGGAGATCCGTGCAATACTTGGTGCATATTTATCTTCAAAAATTATTAGTGGTTCATTTTGAGTCCAAATTTAACCAGATGACTCTTGTGCTTTTATCTGCTAATTATAGTAACCGTGCTCTGTGAACATCAATGTCCCATGCGTGAAGCTCATCAGAAGAATGACAAGAATAGCATGGGAAGTACAATGCTGCTCAGGCACAGTATTGACCCCAGGGTGGTCAAAAAGAGTTGTGTAAGGGTGGAAAAATTCAAGCACTAGACCACTCATCTAAGTTCACCTAGATGGAATGTAATGGCTATCTTATGTTGAATAACAATGCAAAAGAAATTCCTCTCTCTCTGGGATGTATCCTGTAAATTGTTGAAGGTTCAGGCAGTGGGGCCAAATAATGAGACAAGAAAATCTATTGGTTCTTACATGAAATATTATGAGTTGAAGAAACACAATCGAACACTTGATGGAATGAAAATATGTTTATGGTAGTAAAGAGAAATGAGTGGTCATAGCAAATTCATCTGTTGGTCATGTAACTGAAAAGGAAGGGGGGATGATAAAGGCAAATGGAATATGAATCAGTGTCATTACTGCAATTGTTAAAAAATGAAGAAACAAAACATAAAGTCTAGACAAATTTCCTGGGGAAAATTTGATCTGTATGCAGACTCCTCATTGGGAGTATACTGTGAGGATGTAAGGAAAAGCAGAATAGGGTAGAGGGAAAGATTAAAACAGTTAGTACAGAAACTAAGCTCAAAGCTTGAGGACCCCTGCACCTAGGTGCTTCTTTGGGGTTGTCCCTATTTCCAGTGCAGGGTTTCAGTTTTGTACCTCCTCACAGACTGTCATCAAATTAAGGATACCACAGAGAATAATGTGATCTTTGGCTGAAAACAATGCATAGAGACAGGCGAAGTGATGATCCCATTGCAAAGACCCCTTGGCAGCTAGGAAGATGAACGCATCAGTCTTTTTTTCTTTTTTTTTTCTTTGTCTTTGTGAGACAGAATCTTGCTATGGAGTTCAGGCTGGTCTTGAGCTCACTTTGTAGCCCAGGCTGGTCTCAAACTTGCAAAAATCCTCCTGTCTCAGCCTCCTAAGTGATGGGATTACAGGTGTGTACTACCACGCCTGGTGAGTGCATTAGTCTTGAAGGGGATTTGGTGGACAAGCAACAGTACCCATTGTAATCTGTTCCTAGCTTTGCTCAGATCTGCTTGGTTTGTATTACATTTAATTCGCCTGGAACCAACTTCTCGGGGATCCTGGATGGTATCTTTACTTGATTAAACAAGAAAAGTTTAGAAGGATGAACTACAAGCTTTGCTTTTATAGCTCACCTTATGGTGGTAGCTGAATCATATCACCTTTCTTATCCATCTAGTTTCCCTTCATCTTTAGCTAGTGCCAAGTCTGGACCCTAAAAACTAGCTACTATTATCACTATATGATATCTGCTTTGTGCTTTTTGTTGTACAAAGCACATCAGTATACAAACACCATCTTTGTAACAGCACAACGATTTGCATACTACTAACTCAATTACACAGGTAGGAAAGTTAAGGATCAGAGAAGTTTAGCAAGATTCTGAAAGTAACCAAGCTACAAAATGCTGGTGTCAAAACTCATGGCCAGGTCCTTTGATTTCCTAGACACCTTAGCCATCTTTCTCAAAGACTAAAAAGTACTGATTTATAGCAGAGTCTGACAACCTAAGATAAAAGAAAAATAAACACATACATTATCGTTAAGATGGCTCCAAGAGAGGGAATAAAATTGGAAACAGGATTTTAGTACAGCCTGATTGGGATTCTGGGTTGAGTTGTCCCTTTTTTTTTCCTGCAATGTCTCTGTGATGATATCTTCCCCTTTAAGATCCCAAACTGAACTTGTGCCCTAAATCCTACCAGGTGATCCAAATCCTATGGAAGAAATGCATGCTCTGTTCCAAAAATCAAACATAGACACAAGGTGAAAAGACAAGTTTACAAAGATATTTTGTTCTTATTTAAAAGCCTGGCGATTAAAATGGTTGGAATCTCTGGCTGCAACTTTTTATTAGTATATATTTGAAACGCACAATAATAACATTCATCTTGGGGGATTGGCTCTTATACATGGCTCTTATACATTAATCCTTTTAACCAATCTCTTGCCTCAACATCCCCAGCTCATCTTCCAATTTTGAGGAAGAAGGAAGCTCCTTAGGGACCACAAATGTGCATTTTACTTTCTCATTTAAAATCCCGCTTTTTAAACACACACAGTCCTTGTTAGCTCTTCATTCAAAGGTCCTCATTTCAGTCTGGGCTTGCAGAAGCTCCCAGCAAGGTCCAGCCTAATATAAGTGGTTAAGAGGTTCAAAACCTAAATGGTTGTTTCTGCCTCGAGTCAGAGAGCTGCACAGGGCACCTTGAGCAACCTTGAAAAGGGAACCCACCATGGGCTGTTGGCAGAGCGGCTGGAAGTAATATCTGTGATAGGTAAAATCAGAAAGATGACCATAATATGGGTCTGCCATTGCGCAGGCCACTGGTTCTGGGAGTCCCCTTGGACAACTTTTTTACCAGCTCTTGTGATCAAACATAACTTTTCCTTTCTAAAATGAAAATGCCTGGGTTCTGAAGCTGGGCTGTGTCCTTGGACAAGCAAGTATCTGAGGCTCTATGCCTCAGTTTCCTTGTTTGTCAGAAGGGAGGAGGAAATATCTTATGGGGTGATTGGGTGGTTTTGTGAAAAACTGCATTTAAATTCTTTTTTTTTTTACTTTAACGAGAAGAGAATAAAAATAAAAAAATAAAAATGATACAGAATTTCAAAACAAGAGAGTAGTAAATTAACAATAATTGTAATATTGCACATTGTTATCTTCAAAGTAGTTGTTCAGATTACCACATATAGGCACGCAAAACTGATCAAACAATTAGGCATTGACCATATTTTTCAGTAAAGCAGTAGAAATTTATAGTACAACTATCATAGCTATCTTGTATATAGATATGTATATAGATATATAGACATATATATCTATATATAGACATATATATCTATATATATATAATTTTTCCCTTCCTGCTTTTCTTCCTATCTCAGCTTTTTTTTTAACCTTTTGAGCAGTTTCTTTCCCTTTTGCAATACCTATTGTACCTTTCAGGTTTTATTTACTGTCTGAGTTTCTTTTTTTTTGTCTCAGTTTCTTATAATACGGAGACAACACAATGTTTACACACATGGGTCTGATTTCATGGTCTTAAATTGCATCCATTTATTTTTAAAAGCATTGAGTTTATCTCTCTTTACAGCCCAGTAATATTCCATTATATAAAAATACCACATCTTTTTTATCCATTCCTCAGGTGATGGACATTTGGGTCTTTTCCAAGATGTAACTGTGATAAATTGTGCTGCTATAAACATGGGTGCACATATATCACTGACGTGTGATATTTTCAATTCTTCTGGAAAAACACCCAGAAAAGGAATAGCTGGGTTGAATTGGACCTCTAATGCTAGTTTTCTGAGGAATCTCCACACTGATTTCCCCAGTGGTTGTACCAGTTTACACTCCCACCAACAGTGGAAAAGGGTTTCTTTGTCCCCACATTTTTTCCCAGTATGTTCTTCATAGTTTTCTTTATGACAGCCATTCTTTCTGGGGTGAGATGAAATCTCAGTGTTGTTTTAATTTGTAAAATGGTGATGCACACATTATTACTGTCTACAGCTATTCCGTTCCTTCTTCATTCTGGGCATTTGGCTGGCAGGCTTTTCCAATACCCTTGGTATAGGGCGAAGTCATGTGATGAGTTCTGGTGGATAAAGTGGGAGTAGAAAATTACTGTGTCCTGAACTGAGACCCTTAGACCCTCCCATATAGTGTTCAGGTTGTTCTCACTTGCTTCCTACAGTGATACTCATGGGGCAAGCTTCATATTGACTGGGCAAAGCCCTGAAGAATTGGCCAAAGTCAGGCTGGCACTTCACAGTCAGCAATACATGTTTGCATGAAGTTTCAGATTTTGGAGTTTTTCCTAATGCAGCACAGTATAGGCAATTCTTGGGAAAGCAAAAAGCTGGTCATTAAAATTTTGAAGCATTGTTCCCTGACTCCTGGTATCAGGTTCCAGATAGAGCCTTTTTATTTTTCCCTAGCACATCTTGATCCCTGATGATCTTGGCTAAGATGTGACTTCCTGTGTTGAGCGCCTGTGTTCCTGGGAGTGAGACTTCTCTGAATCTGCAGAAGTACCGTCCAATTCAAGTACAATCGTTATAGTGATTTATTTCTTTCCAGACTATTTCCATTCTTTTTTTAATAACAAAAAAAGTCACTTATTGTAGAAGAAGGGAGAATCACAGCTACATCATCCAGGAAACAAATTCAGGCGGTCTTCCTGTACTAAAGGCAAAGCAGGTCACTTTTATTATTAGAAGAAGAAATGTGCAAGATCGATTAAGTTTAGGGTAGCCAGATTTAAGAAGTAAAAATTCAAGGTGTTTGAGTTAAATATGAATTTCACAGAAACAGTGAATCATTTTTAGCATGTGTGCTCTGTGAACTATTTGGGACCTTCTGATACTAAAACATTATTAAAAGATTATTCAGTATTTATGATGACCCAAATGTTCTTGGGCCTCCTGTTTTTTATCTAACAACCCATTTAGGTGGAGCTCTCTGAGATTAGGGACATTTAGCAGCCACTAATAGACTTGACACATCTGGGACTTGATAACATTTTTTTCTCAGTGTATATTTCCTACTGTAGTGCATTATGCTATTGGGACCACAAACCATATTCTCTCATTTATGATTGGTGTTTATAATCAAATCCAATGGAATATATCAAGTTGGGGGGTTACATGCAGCTACCAGCCTCTCCAGGAACTCAAACCAAGGCAAAAGGAATCAAAGTTGCTTATGTTCTCTGGACCAAAAGAATTGGATTTTATTTCTTTTATTTTTCTGGTTTATCTCTGGTACCAGGAATTGAACTCACAACCTTGCGCTTACCAGGCAGGCGCTGTGCCACTGAGCTAAATCCCCAGCCCCAAGAATTGGGTTTTAGATGCTTTCAGGTAGACTGGTTCACTGAGAGGGAAGGATATCAAAAGATGATGTAGGAGTGCAAGGCAACTCTGCCTTCTAGCTTGTGAGGGTGGTTGGAGGGTAATGTTTCACTGGGTTCAGCGTGGAGGAAGGTTTACTGGGAACACTGGACCATTAGGGACACAGCAATATTTTCAGTCCTCCTCAGATGTCCATGGAATATTTTTACCTAAATGTCCTCCACCTGCACAGCCAGTAGGAGTCTTAAACCAAACATGATGATTTCTTAATTTTCTTTTTATTTACCCAACCCACCTGTCCTCATTCATTCCTGCCTCAACTACAGATAGCACCCCAAGACTCAGCCTTGTCTGGAAACCCCCAGACTCCATCAGGCACCATTGTTCCTTCACAAGGCAGACAATTAAATGCCAATTTCTTTTGAGATTGCCCTTCTTTTAATCCAAGATGTTGACCTCTCTGGTCTCCATAACAGCAGGAAGGCATAAATTGAGCTCCCTAGTGTTGAGCTGTTATGTGCTTAAATATACATTTTTTTGTTTGCCTTATGTTATACTCTCTAAAATGCAGTTTTAAGAGCTTACTAACATTGCTTATTTTTATGTTTACTCTATGATCTGCTGCTTTTAGTTTTATTTTTCAATTTTTTTATTAGTAAGTGTCTGCCTTACATGTAGTTTACACTCCTTGTGGGGAACTGGTACATGTACATAACATTTCTCAATTGCTTTTTACTCCCTTTCCTTCCCTGACGTCTTTTATCCCTCAACTTCTTGACCCCTTCTAATTTGAAAAGATCTACCCCTTTACTTCCTATTACCAGTCTTTAATTTTTCTCTTTATTTATATTTTGGATTTCTCCTATAAGAGAGAACCATGCAATATTTAAGTATATGTGTCTGATAATTTCACTTGATATAAGGGTCTCAAGTTGCATCCATTTTTCTACGAATGACTCAAGTTTATCCTTTATGGCAGAGTAGTTCTACATTGTATATAAAAAGCATTTTTTAATGCATTTGTCTCTTGATGACCATAGAGACCTCTTTTAAGACATCGCTATTATGAATTATGCCTCTACCAACATGGATATGCCTGTATCAGTATCATATGATGTCTTTAAATATTTTGGGAAAATATTTAGAAGGGGCATGGCTGGATTAAATACAATTTCTATTTGTAATTTTTTGAGGAATCTGCATACTGATTTCCATGGTGGTTGTAGTAGTTTACATTTCAACCAACAATGTAGAAGGGTTCTCTATTTCCCCACAGTCTCACCAGTCCAAGCTCTCCTGATCTTTCAGGTTTGTGTTGAGAAGTCTGCTATAATTTTAATGAATTTTCTATTAGAATTGATTTGCAGCTTTTCTCTAACAGAATTTAGGATTTTGTTTTTGTGTTGCACTTCTGAAATTTTGCCTATGATATGTTGTGGGGCAATTCTTTTCTGATTATGGCTATTTGAGATTCTATATGTCTCAGTTATTTTAAATTATTTTTCCATATTTAGAGTTTTCTGCTATTACTTCTATAAACAGGTTTTTATGGAATTTGTTCTGGCTACTGAGTTTTGACAAATTCTAATTCATCTTAGTTTTCTTTGCCTGGTCTAGAAGCTGTTGGATCTATTTTTATATTGTCTTGTTGTTTATAAGGTATCTCTCAATAATTGGTCACTGTCTTCTCTTTCTGGCACTCTGCCTGCACATTAGTCTCTTATGCTGCTCATAGCTGCAATAGGATTTTTAATTTCTGAATATCTACTTTTTTAATGTTTCTTTTTAAATTTTTAAGATAAAAGAATGACAACATATTAGCAGACACACAGACATTTACAAACTAACAAAAAAACAATACAAGCAACACATATTTTTAAATAAGATGATAGAAAATTAACAATGATTGTTGTTTTACATATTGATACGCTCAAATTGGTTACTCAGATAAACAAATATAGGTATGTAACACTGATCAAACAATTAAACATTAGCTGTTCCTTTCAGTAAAGTAATAGAAATCAGTAGTACAATTATCTTAGTTATCCTGTGAAAGAAGGGAAAAATATCTATATAGGTATACATGGGATGCACATGAATTTCTATTTGATAACTTTTCATGGGCTCTAAATTTTTCTATACTGAACATTCATGTATAATTTGTGTATTTTTAAGTATTTTAAGTTATTTGTATTTTATATTTTTATATTTTATATTTTGATAATTTTGTGTACTCTTTTTAGCTCAGCTTGTTTTTTCTTAGTGTCTTTGGTAGACTCACTAAGCATTTCATTTATTTCGACCGTTATCTGTTTATATATGTCTTCTTTGAATTCACCAGCCACCTTGTTGATAAGATTTTTAAATCTCCTCTGTCATCTTTTTCAATAATAATTATAACTTACAATATTCAGAACAAAGAGATGGTCACAGGAAGTTCCAACTTGATGTCTTTCCTTTTATTAGCATAAATCTTTTTATTATAAAAATTAAAAAACTGACAAAACAACAATGAAGACAAAATCAAAACAACATAAAAACAACACAAATGATACATGACCTCAAAAGAAAATGATAGGAATTTACGATGGTTGCTACATTACATACTGTTATCTTCAACGAAGTTGCTCAGTCCACCAGACATAAAAGTGTAAGACTGATCAAACAATCAAAGAAGGTAACAAGTAAAAAGCAAACAAACAAACAAACAAGAAACAACATTGGAAATAATGCAGAGCTTCCCCATGCAAGATGGTAGGAGTTCAAGAATGGTGCTTCTACTGCATATTGTTGTTTTCAGATCAAACATTCTGATTACCAAATTCAAGTATGCAAAACTGGTCAAGAAAGAAGAACATTTTAAGCCTTGACTATTCCTTTCAATAAACCACAGACATCAGCAATACACCTATTCCAGCTATCCTTATATATACATATAAATTTTGTTTTTCATTAAAAAAAGCCAAAATAACAAAAACAAATACATAAACAAAATAGCATAGAGAGAAATTAAAATGATACAGAATTTCAAAACATGATGATAGGATATTAACAATGGTTTTTATATTACATAATGTCATCTTCAAAGTGGTTACACATATAACCAGATATAGGCATGCAAGATTGATCAAACAATTACATATTAACAGTTCCTTTCAATAAAACAACAGATATTAGTAGTACAATTATCCTAGCTATCCTATGTATATATATACATATTAGATCTTATATGCAGTATTGTAATCTATAAGCAAACATAAAACTACTGTACTACACAGTACACTCAGCAGAAATTATGGTACTATACTGTGGAAGAAACCACCATAAGGTTGCACCTTCACTCACATTGCTGAGTTGTAAGTCCAAATGCAGATCATAAGCCTAAGTGGCAGATCATAAATTCAAACTGTGCAGCTTGGTTGTAAGCCTGAACAGTTGTTAAACAGGTAGGTTATTAAACCAGGAATACTTATACTTTAGCACAGCTTGTGATAACCAGTATCTCTCCCTCCATCTTTCAGAGTGATGCATGAGAACCTTGTTTAGCTCTTGCAGTCATTCATCATGCATCCAACCTTGTGGCTTTTTCTAGAATATTACCTTACCACTGTTTTATGCTCCTAATTTGGTTCAAAATCATTGCTGTCTGTAAAATTAGTGTTGGTTAGGTTTACCGCCAAATTTACCCCTGTGAAAAATTCACTGCTCTCCTTTGCAATATACATTTTTCTTTTGGAATTACTTCCTTTTTTGTGAAGTACATCCTTTAGTCTTTTTTAGTGGTTACCTGTACTAAATTTTATATTTTAATTTCTTAATTGTAGCTCACTCTTGACTTATAGTTTAAATGAGTATAAAGTTCTAGACTGGTGTTCCTCTTCTCTCGATGCTTTGATGATATTATTTTATTGTAAATAGGTTTTTCATGTTGATGCAGAAAAAGCCTATGCTAGTCTGAAATGCATTCTTTCTCAGATAATCTGGTTTCATATTCACTCTCATGCTGTCCTCTTGTCTTTGCTTTTTGAATTTCTCACTAAGATGAATAAACTTGAATTTACTTTTATTTATCCAATACATAATTCGTTGTTCTTCTTAATATGGATACTCATGGTCTTCATCAGTTTCTCATAGGATTTCTTTTGAAATCCTGTGGGTTCTGGTGTGGTGGGGCAACCCTACATGGTGGTTTTCCACTTACTTGTCTTAAGAATCTCAGGACATTTTTCAGTCTGGTGTGTGTTGTGTTTTAACTTGTACGGTTTTCATTGCACAACTAAAGGGCACTGTAGACTGCAGTACCAAATTTGAGAGGCATTAGACTTATATTAAGATTTGTGGAAGCCCAAAAGAAGAGTAACAGATAGGAATGGTAAAGACATGTGGGAGGTTTACTATCCATCCTTAGACATCCTCCTCTCTTGCCTCTCACTATTTCACCTGTCCTTTTTTGTGTAATTACTAATAGACTCATAGACTCTAGTTGGTGCATCACAATCTACCAGTTGTTAATTTCTCTTGTTCTCTTTGTTGGATCATGTATATTTTCCTAGATTTATTTTTCCTCACATAGTTTTCTCTAAACAATTAGGCTTAACTAATTCATTGTTTAACTGATGCATTGTAATTTCAGTTTCAGTGACTGCTTTGTTCCTTTGTGGAAGTTCTATGCATCTCTTTGCTTTTTCAGAGTGTTCTTTAGTGTGTGTTTTCAATCTATTATTGTATGTCTATATGTCGTAAACATAGCAAGACTTGTATCCATAAAACTACTGCATGAATTAGGCCGTGAAAAATACACATTTTCTTTATCTTCACAGATCCAAAACAGTAGAGAAGGGAGGAGAATGCTTAAGCAAAATGTTCAATTCATTTCCCAAACTCTTAGATAAAATGTTCTTCCTCCTAAGGAAAGGTTGAGGGATAAGGAAAGGATGGTATAGTTGCAGTAGCGCAAGTCTCTTCGTATGGACCCATGAAGCAAGAGGAACAGAGTTTCCCTTAGACTATCCTGAATCTGTCCTTCCAGTGGTCCATAGAAGACATGTCCCTGCAGGCAGAGTCTTTACTTGTGCCTTTTGATTGCCTTTCTGTCTCTGTGTTTGTTTTTGGTCTGTCCACATGTCTCCTTGCTTTTTTGTATTTCACTACCTTTTTGTTTTTCTTGTCCTTCTTCCCACCTTTCCTGCTGAACGTTCTTCTACTGACTTCATTTTTCTAATTTTCTAACCTACAGAGGTACCTTGTTTCACAAACACTCTTGTTGGCAAACAATTTGCTCCACAAACAGAAGAGTTTGGCAAACATTTTATTTGGTGTTTGCAAATTCTGCATGGGGATAAACATGACCATGCCCATCTTTCCATAGGAACACTGTGGCCATATTTTCCAGAATCCTGGAATTATGTTCATGAACTGAGGTACCACAATAATTGCAAAAGTGGGTTAGGTTGTTTCTAGAGTCTAGCCCAATCCTTGACACAGAGTAAGAACTCATTACATATGAGCTGAATATCTGTTTTGTAAAGGGAGTACATTTTCCATTTTATAGAAAAACAAATTTGCTGCTTTGGACCTATTAGAAGATTCCTCTACTTACATACCAGTCTTATTCCTATGATTTCCACCACTGCTATTAGCATGACTTCAGTTGGTCAAAAGCCTTTAACACTCCATCCTACAGACTTTTTCACAATGTATGAGTAAATTCATAAAATTTATGGGTAAATTTTATAAATTGTAGAGGAAAGATACTATTGTTACTGACCTTCTACTGATGAAATAGTCAGTAAGTTAAATAACATGTGATGTCAGTGTTTTTCAACTGGTAACAAGTTTTCTCTACCCTCATAGGACACTTGACAATGTCTGGATACTACAGAGACACTTGGCAATTTCTGGCTTTCACAAAAGGGTAGAGGGATGCTACTGGTATCTTTTGAGTAGAGTCCAAGGATGTAGATAGTCATCCTATAATGGACAGAAAAGCTACTTCAGATTTTTTCAAAACCTCAAATGTAACAGGATGAAGTTGAAAAACCATGGAGAAATGAAACCCCCAGCTTTAATTTCTTTACATTTAACTTCATATGGACTTTATTTTACATATCCTTATTTTTTCAATTTTTATTTTGTATTAGCACATGTTGCCAGGACATGATAGTTGCATTCCACGTGGAGAGCTGGTACATGTACAGAACACATCTTAATTCTTACCTTTTCCTTTTTCCTTCTATCTCTTGGTCCCCTTCCCTTTTGCAAAAGATCTGTCTGCCTACTTCCTATTACCTATCTTTTATTTTGCTCTTTACATTTTGGTTTTCCCATATAAGAGAACACACACCCCTATATTTTAAAAATGGACTGTATCAATATTATTTAAATATACTGTGTCATTCTTTATCTCTTCACAGATGATTTTGGCAATTCATATTTTGTATTTATGAAATTATTGCTATATGTTAACATATACCTACCATACTTAATTTATTATTGCCATCCAATGAACTCTTTTTATTCTTTATCTCAGAAGTTTTAATACCTATACCAGGAGCCATAAATCCTTGGGAATAGTGAACTGAAAATAGCATTAATTAAGGTATTCAGGGAGAAAAACCCTCCTGTTCGACTCTATAATGAGGTAAGTGAGCATAACAATTAAAATTTGAATTAAAATGGATTTTAAGATTTTTGTATAGCACAAGACTTCCATCTTTCATGGGAATGAGGTGCTCTAGTTAGTGACTGTGCAGTATGCAGATGAGGAAGGCGGCTGTTTTACAACTTTTTATAAATCTATAACTTGAGAAAAATTATTAGATCTGGATGGAGGAGGACAGGCTCAGGATGGAGGATGCTTCTGTGGAGCCTGAACTATCTTGATCAAGAACTCCAGGTTTGGCTTGGAGTCTGGGGGATGGCTGCATTCCAGGAGATAGGACAGGAATCCTGCATTGGCTTTTGTATCTGCCTTGCAGGTAGTAGTGTTTGCTTGGCCATCAGAAGGACTGCCCTTCTGGCTACAGATGCCCCATTACCAGAGTGCCTCCCAAGTGGGTTGATGATGTTGAGTTTCTATGTATCTACTCTGAGACTGTTACCCTGAAATTGCTCCAACATTTGAACTATTTGCAGGCTGTACTTGCATTCTTAGTAATGGTGAGATAGAGTAGGATAGTTGGTGTGCTCATTTCTTGTACTCTAGGGATAGTTAGGAGCATTTTGATTGACTCTGAGCTGTGAGAGTTGTGAGGTAAGGAATGCATTTATTTTTATTTATAATAATAAAATTGTGTCATTTTATTGACTAGACCACAGATTCTTGGTGTTCTGCTAAGAATTTTGTCATAAAAGCAAGACTCTTGCATTCAAATTCAGCAGTGAGCTTTATAAGAATCATTTAAACTTCTCAGGCCTCAGTTTCCTTATTTCAGAAATAGGGATAATAATTATATTACATCATGGAGCTACTGGTATATGCATGATGCATGAGCTAAGGCTTTGGGCAACATGACACATGGTGAGGCTTCAGTCAGTGTTTTTGATTTTTGTTGTTATCATATAGTTCAGAAGCTTTTATTGCTATTCTCACTTTCCCAAACAGAAACTGAGGCTAGGTCCATGAGGTAAATCACTGATGCAACTAGGATAGGAATCTACACCTGTCTGACTCAGGATCCTGGATTCTGAGCTGCTGCACTTAACCGCTGCTCCATTGTGTCCCCCTAACTTAAGGAATATGTTACATGACTTTATTTGGACGAAATGTATTTGTAGATAAAATTAGTTAAATTTAGTTAAACATAATTATTTAAGATTAGATTACAAAGTATAGAGTGGGCCCTAAATCAATGTGCCTGATGCCCCTAGAGGAAGAAGCGAAGGTATACTGGACACAGCCAAAGAGAAGGTCACATAGAGGAGGAGGAAGGGCTGCAGTGCTGTGGAGACTAGCCGAGAAAGTCTCAGAGTTGCAGTATCCACCAGAACTTAGAGAGAGGCAAAGAGTAAGTCCTCCCTAGAGCTTCAGAGGAAGCACGGCCCTTCCCTCCTCCTGATTTCAGGTGTGAGACCTGCAGATCTAGGACGGTGTAAGCTTCTGTTGTCTTAGCTACGCATTTGTGGTAGTGTATTCTGGATACTCTAGGAGGCTAGGTTGCCACTGGGCTCTCTGCTAGACTGCTGATGGCCTACCTCTGACCCTGGACAGAGTTTCTGTTTGGGGACAAATCATCTGGGATTCACAATGCTGCCTTTCCTGTTCCTCACGGGGAAAGTTATTTTTAACTTTAGCTTGTGAAGCTCATATTGAGGGATTTTCTCACCTTTTGGTAGGAGTCAGACTTTACACCCCAGAGTGTAAAGTCTTTAAATGGCAGAATGCAGAAAGGGCTCCTGAAGATGCCTAGAGGGCAAAAGCAGCTTTGCTTTTGATGGTTAGTCTCTGGGAAAAATTTATCATTTGCATCATCATCATCATCAAAATCATTCTGAGCATTAGGATGTCAAGCATGTCAAGCACTATGCTGAGTGTATTAAGTGAATATTTATGTGTAATGCTCATTAAACACCGTGAGGTAGTTAGTATAATACTCATTTTTCAGATAAGATCACTGGCTTATACTGTGCAGTCACTGGCAATGTGCCTCAGCAGGATGAAGTATAGATGGCAAGAGTGCTGGGCCCACCTGAAATGTGAGTCCTGATGCCTTGCAGCTTCCCTGGAAGTAAGCTCAAGTACACATAATCGAAATCCATTTGCAGTTAATAGTGTCCATTCCCAGTTATATCAGATGAAGATGAAATTTCCTCTATCCGTCTTAAGTCTAGCATGGTTTACACAACTGGTGACCAGTGAATTTAAATTGTTGGTGAAAGTTTAAGAAACTGTAAAAGAAAAGTAAAAAAAAAAAAAAAAAACAGAGCAAGAATCAAAGGTTAATTTGGAATCAGAGGTTACTACTTTTCTATATTCAGTAAGGGAATAATTTTTTGAAGTGATGTCAGAGAATGTTTCTGTGACTTATGAGAGAGCCTTTCCATAGAGAATTAAAAGTTATAAAACTTTTAAATGAGAAATGAAAGGGATAATTTAGTGAATATTGTCAAAGTGCCAAACCTTATTTTGTACATATTTTCACATTAATTCTTTCTATAGGTAGACATTGAATATGATGAAATATACAAAACCCCCTTTTGTATATGATGAAAATGGGGTTTGTGGATGATACATGAGACTTGATTGGGGTAAAAAAAATCCTCATTTCTCTGATTGCCAACAGTCTTTATAATTAGTTTGTTATGTTCCTGAATGCTACAGAAGCTATTTTAGAGGATTTAACATGGATCAGCTCATTATTACAGCAACTCCAAGAGGAAGATTTTGTTACTATCACTGTTTGAAAATGGGGCTATTCAGGAGGGTTAAACATTGTCTCAGGTCACATGTGGCAGAACCAGGATATGAAACCAGGTTATCTAGCCCTACAGCTTATGTTCTGTGAATTTTATACTCATAATCAAGCAGCAATTATAGCTGTAACACTATATATCCAGGAAGGACTCTAAATATCCTGGAAAAGAAAGCAAACACCTAGATTTTTTTATTTTTTATTTTTAAATTTTTATTTTAAAGAGAGTAGTACATGAGAAACAAACAAAAACATAGGACAGTAGCAGCACACCATATCATGAACATAAACAAATCAAAGCAAGAACATTCAGAGTGATACAGAGTCTCAATATAAATTAATACAAATCAACAGTGGTTGTTACATTGTGTATCACTATCCTCAACTACACTGTTCGGATTATCAGATATAAGAATGAAAGATTGCTAAAACCATTAAAGAGAATAAGAAAATAATTCTTCAATAAAACATTAGAGATAATACAGAGTTTCACTAGACAAGATGTAGTTCACCATTGTAATTCCAGTGCATATTGTTACCTTCAAATCTATTGCCAGACCACCAGATACAAGCATGCACAGTTGAACAGAGCATAAAAAATTGTGAGCATTAACTGTTCATTTCAATACACCATCAGACATCAGCAATACAGTCATCACAGCTATTTATATATATATATTTATGTTTTACTTCCTTCTTTCCAAACACCTAGATTAACTTATGTAATAATTTTTCATATAATGATATTAATTCCATATGATACCCTCCTGGGATCTCCAGGTCCCACTTGGCAGGTGTGCTCATCTATTAGCTGTTCTTGCTACACATTTCATAGGTAATGGAAGAACTGTAACAGTCAGCTCGTTTTGACCAAATGCCCACAGAGCATGCAGACATTGCCCTATTGTTTGATTTGCTTATTTTTTCCAGGTTGAGAGCTCACCACCCTTCTAGGCCTCAGTTGCCTTTCAGGAAAATGGGAATGCTAATATTTTTATCCATTTGTAATAGAATAGGCTTACTGAATCTGCAGGACTTCCACCAGATGAAGTTAAAATTCTGAAATTTTACTTTATGGATTTTTTTTTTTTAAAAAAGAAAACACCTTTACTGAAATACAATGGATTTACAAAATACTGTACCTATCCAGTGTGTACAATTTGATGAGTTTGGAAATATGGAATCACTTATGCCACCATCACCACAGTCAAAATAACAGGCATGTCCAACACCTCCCCCAGTTTTCCTGCCACAAAATAATGAAACAGCACACATTCTAGCAAAGGGACATTGGGAACTGTGGGAAATTCTGATTTAGAGCGAGACCCTTGCTCTCAAAGTGTGGATTTCCTTATAATGAAAAGGAAACCCATCAAGGAGAAAATCAAAATGACTCTCTAGATCCCCAGGTGAGTGGCTCCCTCTGCAATTTTGCAGTGAAGGGGTGTTGCCATCACGCCTTGCCTGGCCCCTGCAATGGCTGCTTAAGTGCCCCCCTGACATTCATGCCATCTCACAACCTTTCTCCATAAATCAGCAGGAACACATCCAGACATGGAGCAGAATCTTCATGAGCCCCCTTGACTAAGCTAAGGTCACTGCAGAAGCAGCACTATACAGCTGGCAGCATGTGCTCTTGTTCATAGAATGAGCCTACACCTTAAGCAGTGTCTTTCACCTAGCTCTCTTCTCTTCTTACCAAGGTCTTGTGGGAGGAGTAGGAAGAGATTGTGGGAAAGGCATGATGTTTCAGGCTAGTCTAGGCTCACATCAGAGCTCACTTGTGACCCTTGCTCTTTGTTTATAGTTTAAGAAATTTACATAGTTTTTCCAAGCCTCAGTTTCTTGATCTGTAAAATGGAATAACAGTACTTTTTTAGAATAGTTGTGCTCACACAACACCCTGCTGTTTAACTATTGAAGGAGGTATTAGTCTGGATCATCACTGCCTTTTTACCCTGCTGTCATCCCTGCAAGTCTCTGAGTATGGTCTCGAGTTGTATCCATTTACCTGTAAAAGTCTCCGGTTTATCATTCTTTATGGCTGAGTAATATTCCAATCTGTAAAAAGACCATATCTTTTTTTTATACATTCCTTGATTGATGGGCATTTGGATTTTTTCCAAGATTTAGCTATTATAAATTGTGCTGTTATAAACATGGGCGCATCACTGTGGTATGCTTTTATTCTTCTGGAAAGATACCCAGAAGGGAAATAGCTAGAGTAAATGGAACAGCTAATCCTAATGTTTTGAGGAATCTCCATACTGATTTCCACAGTGATTGCACCAGTTTACACTTCCACCAGCAGAGGAGAACAGTTCCTTTTCCCCCACAGCCCCACCAGCATTTGTTATGGTTGATTTCTTGATGATAGCCATTCTTCTGGGGGTGAAATGGAATCTCAGTGTTGTTTTAATTTGCATTTCTCAAATAGTCAATGATGTTGAACATTTTTTCATATATTTATTTGCCATTTGTATTTATTTATCTGAGAAGTGTGTTCATCTCAGGTGTCCAATTTTGAATTCGATCTTTGAATTTGGGGGGTGTATTAAAGAGGCTATCTTTCTTCCAGTGAACATGTTTGGCCTTTTCATCAAACGTAAGGTGGGTGGGCCAGGGATATAGTTCAGTGGCAGAAGTGCTTACCTGGCAAGGCTGAGGTCATGAGTTTGATTCCCAGTATGAAAAAAAAAAAAAAAAGATAGGGTGGGTAAGTGCCTGTGCAGGTGCATCTGCATCTTCTAATCTGTTCCACTGATCCTTTGGTTTTTTCTGTTTGTTTGGTTTTGTTTGTTTGTTTGTTTTCCCAACCCACACTGATTCGCTGATTTTATCACAGTAGCTTTGTAGTATAATTTCTTGTTTTCCTATCCTTATTCCTTTTATTTCTTTCTCTTATCTAATTGCTCTGGCTAATATTCCAGAACTATATTAAACAGGAGTGGTGATAGTGGATATCCTTGTCTTGTTCCTGATTTCAGAGTGAAAACTTTCAGTTTTTGACCATTTAGTATCATGTTGGTTGTTGGCTTGGCATAGATGGTGTTTTTATCAGATTGAGATAAAGATAATTTCTTTTGATTTTTTGGAGGTTTTTTTTCTAATGATGAATGGATTTTGGACTATGTCAAATGCTTTCTCTGCATCTATTGAGATGATCATGTGATTTTAGTCCTTTGCTTTGTTGATATGTTCTCTTACATTTATTGATTTGCATAAATTGAACCAACCCTGCATATCCAGATTGAATCCTACTTGGTCATGGTGTAATCTTGATGATTAGCCTGTAGTTTTCTTTATTGGTTGGCTCCTACTATGGTTTTAGTATCAGGGTAATACTTTCTTCTTGGAATGAGTTTGAGAGTATTGTTTCTCTTTCTATTTCATTGGAGAGTTTGAGGAATAATGGCATTATATCTTCTCTAAATGTCCTGGAGAACTCAACCGTGTGTCCACTAGGACCCAGGCTTTTCTTTGTTGGTAGATTTTTAGTAATATTTTCAATTTCATTGACTGATATTTGGTTCTTTAGAATTTTTATAACTTCTTGACTCAGCTTTGTTAGTTCACATATATCTGTCTATTTTATCTATATTTTCCATTTAATTAGAATAAAGTTTTGCAAGGTAGGTATTGATAATCTTCTGGTTTGTGCAGGATCTCTTGTGATTTTACCCTTCTTGTTCTTAATTGCGTGAATTTGAGTGTTTTCTTTTTTTGATAAGGTTGGCTAAGGGTTAATCAATTGTATTTAATCTTCAAAGAACCAATTCTTTGATTCATTGTGTTGTTGTCTTAGTCTCAATTGCATTAATTTGTGCTTTGATCTTTATGATTTCTTTTCTTGTATGAATTTTGGGCTTTACATGTTCACCTTTTTCTAGAAATTTGAGAGTCAACATTAGGTTGTTTATTTGCACTTGTTCTATCATCCTGACATGGGTATTCCCTGCTGTAAATTTCCCTGTATGACTGTTTTCAGTGTGCCCCATAAATTACAATATGTTGTTTTGGGATTATCATTTAGTTGTAGATATTGTTTAATTTCTCTTTTTTTTCTTTTCTGGTACCAGGAATCGAACTCACGATCTTGTGCTTGCCAGGCAGGCGCTGTGCTGTTGAGCTAAATCCCCAGCCCCAATATTGTTTAATTTCTTATTTAATTTCATATGCAACTCATTTATTGCTCAGTAGAATGTTATTCAATTTCCATATATTTATGGAGTTTTTGTGTTTACTTTGTTGTTAATTTCCAATTTCATTGCACTATGGTCTGATAATATGCCAGGGATGATTACAATTCCTTTCCATTTAGTTACTCATGTTCCATGGGCTAGTTTGTGGTCTATTTTGGAGAATGTCCTGTGTACAGTTGAGAAAAAGTTTTTGTGTGGTTTTGATTTTGTCTTCATTGTTGTTTTGTTAGTTTTTTTAATTTTTAAAATAAAGAATGTGTAGTATGATGTTGTAGGGTGAAATACTCTTTAGACATCTACTAATTCCATGTGTTCAGAGGTTTGGTTCAGTTCTGATATTTACTGATTGATTTTTTTTGTCTAACGAATCTAGCTATTGTGACAGTTGGGTGTAAAGTCCCCCATTACGGTTGTTTTAGTGCTTATTTGATTTTCCATGCCCATTAGTATTTATTTTATATAGTTGGATGCTCCTGCATTTGGTGAATAAATGTATTTATGATTGTAATCTCTTCATCTTGGAGTTTTCCCTTAACAAGTGTGTAGTGAACTTCTTTATATCTTTTGATCTGTCTTGGCTTGAAGTTCACATTGTCTGCAAATAGAATAGTTATGCCTGTTTTTTTCTGGGTTCCTGCCAAATGGAATATTGTTCTCCATCTGTTGACTTTCAGTGTATGAATTTCTTTTCAGGTTAAATGTGTTTCTTGTATGCAAGATATTGTTGGACCTTGTTTCTTGAATGATTCTGCCAGTCTACTTCTTTTGATTGCTGAGTTGAGACCAGTTACATTGATAGTTATAACTGGCATATTGAATTATCTTTGCCATATTATTATCTGATGTTGGTTCCTTTCCCCTCTGTTTAATTTCTTACCCTGCCTGGTATCTTATTCCTATTGGTGTTCTTGGATTTATTCACAATGTTGTCTCTTCACAACATCTTTCAGAACACATCATAGAGCTAGTTTGGTGGTCACAAATTACTTTAGCAGTTCTTTGTCATGGAAGTATCTTATTTCTCCATTAATTTTGAAAGAGAATTTTGCAAGTACATCAATCTGGGTTGGAAGTTATTTTCTTTTAGAACTTGGAATACTTCACTCCAAGCTCTCCTTGACCTACAGTTTGTGTTGAGAAGTCTGTTGTAATTCCGATGGGATTTTCTTTATACGTGGCTTGTTTCTTTTCCCTAACAGATTTTAAAATTCTGTTTCAATGTTGAAATTCTGGAATCTTATTATATGCCTTGGTGTAGATTTATTTGGGTCATAGCTAATTGGGGTTCTATATGTTTCACTTAGGTGTATATGAATTTATTTGTCCATACTTAGGAAGTTTTCTGCCATTACTTCTGGGGACAGTTTTGTAAAAAATGTCGTTTTTGCTGGATCCTGCTTTTTCATTTACTCCAATCTGTCTTATATTGTTCTTCTTTGTGTCATCTTGCAACTGTTGGATTGTTTTTAATTGTTCCTTATTTTTAAGAGATATTACTTTTCATGAGTGCAAGCCACAATCCTGTCTTCTAGGTCTAAAATTCTGTCTTCAAATTTGTTGAGGCAATTTTGCTAACTTTGAATGGAACTTTTGATTTCCTAGGTATCTGTCTGCATCTCATGGATTCCAATTATTTCCTAGGTTGTGCATTCATGGTTCCATCACTTTCCTCTACTCCTCTATTTTTTATCTATGTGTATTCTAGACATACTGAATAAGTATTTCATCATGGCCATCATCTTTTTTTCCTACCTGAGAGATTATTTCTGATCTGATTTCCTCTATATTCTCATGCTCTTGTTTTTGAACTTCTGATGCTATTATTTCAGAAATTTCAGATAGGTGAACTCCATTTTATTCTACCTTCTTGTTCTTTGATATTGTCGTGGGTGGGTTAGGTGTCTGAGGTTGGGTTTTGCTTGTATGTCCTGTCATTTTCTATTTTTCTATTTTTAAATTTTTTTCTGTATTGATGCCTATATATTTCTTATGACAGGTAGCTTCATCATTACTACTGAAGATTCCCTTAGAAATATCTGTTCTGTAGATGTATGTTTTTGGGTAGGAAGTTCTTGGTTTTTGTGTCTGTCCTAAGATCTTACCTTCCCAATTTATTAAGGATGAAATATTTCCATGTATTTGGCTTAGGACCCAGTCCTTTGGTATTGGACTATGGTGATGGTTATGACCCTAGACAGTCATGGTATTGTTATAGAAGGGAGAACAACTAGTTACTAATATGACATCCAGAATAAAATATTACAATTAGCAATAACAATAGCAAAAAGCATGGCATAGAATCTGAGAAACTGTGGCAACTCTTGATTTGGTATCTTTAACCACTGAGACAAGATCTACAGTTACATAACAAAACTCAACATATATCAGGAACTTGTATTAGTTTTCCCTTAGTTGAGTGATTTTACTCTGTAGTGTGGAAATTTAAGAGGTATATAGGATAAACAGAGAGAGAGATAGTCAAAACAAGACTCAGGGACAAACGATGATCAGGCAAAACGATGATCAGGCAAAATGATGATCAGGCAAGCTTTGGAAAGCTAGAGAAGAGGGCAGGAGAGAAAGAATAAAGGAGAAAGCAAAAGATTATTGAAGCAAATCAGAAAGGTTAGGGACAATGTTTACTCATGTGAAGATATCCTGAGATCAAAAGAAATAGTTGAGGAGATAGAGAAAGAAGAGATAATTGAGGAGATAGAGAAACCTTTAAAAGAAAGAAAAAAACCCAACCAGGTAATAAAAGGGAAACAAAACATATAAAGAAAAAAATTCCTCTGGTGTCCACTGTGTCCAAATCAGCATCTTACCAATTGTGCAATAGGATTAGTACTGGATTGGATGTGGGGTTGATCTTGGCTTCTGGATATGGGGGCTGTCGCCAGTCTTTATCCAGGAGATTTCTGGACTGCCCACCAACTCCTTACCCTGTTTTTTCTCTGTGTTGCTCTCCTGGTTGCTGTGGCACCTTGAAACAGAGAAATCCCAAGGTGCCTCCCAGTCCACCGTAGAGTTGGTCCCTCCTGGACCTTGTACAGCCTGTTCTGTTCCACACCACTGGCTCCTTTCATGTTCTGTCCTCCTTTTTCCATGCTGCACTGGTGGTCCTGAGTGTTCTGCACTGGTGGTCACATCAGTTCTGACTTCCTGGCCCAAGGGTTCTTGCACCATTTGTCACAGGGTGGGGAAGTGCTCATTTCTCATGCCTTGTCCCCACATGGCAGGACATAGGTCACAGGGCATCCCTGACTTCTCGGCCCAGGTGCTTGTCTTGCTGGTTTCTGGGTGCAGGCTAGGGATGTGCTTGTGCCAGGTGCGGTGGGATGGTCCAAGTCCCTCTCTTGTGCCACTTGTAGGGCAAGAGGAGTTGTGTTGTTTCACTAACAATTCTCAGTGCCATGACTGGTCCCTAACCTTGTTGTTGTGAGAGTTTGCTGGTAGTGATTATTGTGCCTCACAGAGAGAAAAAAGAAGAAATAAAGAAAAAAAGTAAAAGCAAACAAAAACAAAAATAAAAACTGCTAACTCTTTGGGGAGGGAGCAGTCACTCACTCCTGGGTGCCAGTGAAATTTCTTGCCAGGCTTCAATGTCCTCTGTTTGCAGGAAATCAAATGAGTGGAGGGGCCTTATGTTCTAGGTAGATCCTGTGTGGATTGAGTTTGCCACCCCTTGCTATCTCTCCATTTTTTGCCAGACAGGGGTGGACTTCCTGGAAATGGTGGGAAACCTATAGGCAGCCCTGTGGGCTGGTTTATCATTTTATAAATTTCTCTACCTGTGATTTGTTTATCTTCAAGTCTCATCTCAGATTAATTCTTATATCAGCCTGTATGTCCCTCCCTTTCTTCCAGTTACCTGTGTTTTTAGTTGATTTCCTCTGAGAAACTCCAATATGAGTCTTCCTTTATTCAGCCATGTTGTATCCTCTGAGCAGATTCCTAATATGCATGTAAATGAATATTCATATATATCAGCTTTTTATTGCTACTGCAGAACTTGCCATGCACATTATGTATGAAGACAACACAGATTTTGTAATCTTTCAGGTTTGGCATTCAGAAGTTTGAAAGGGATCACATAGAGCTCATATCAAGTGTATTTTTCTGGAGGCTGTAGGAGGGAGTCAATTTATTTATATTTTATTATTGTTTTCTGGCATCTAGGTGCTTTGTGTCTTTCTTCTACTCTCAAAGCCAGCAATGGCTGACCAGGCTCTCACTACATCACTGTCCTACACAATTATTCTCCCATTTCACTTTAAAGACCTTTGTGATCACATTGGTTCACCTGCAGAATCCAAGATAATCTCCTTATCTCAAAGTCAGACCATCAGATCAGCAGCATTAGTTTCATCAGTACCTTAATCTCCCATTACTATGGCACATAACATTCACAGTTGCTTGAGTTTGGAAAGTCCATATTATCAGCCACAACATAAATATTCACATGGTTCTAAATATGTCAAACAGGAAGGAATAGTGTTATCAATAAATTGTCTGGCTTTTAAAAAATTCTTTTATATTTATTAAAAGTAAGTGTAAACACCTACCAAGTTCACTTCTCTGTTGTTATTCTCCTTTATGCTAGAAAATTTTTATTGATTTTAAATTGATATTTAAAAATTAGGGGTAAGGGTGGGTTATATTACACACAGATTTTATTTCAGAGTAATAAAGGAGTCCCTAGATTTATTTGCACTAAGGTGAGATTGTTGGACCTGATAGGGCTGAAAACTACTCTGTTAGACAATCCCTGTATCCTGATTTTCCCACAACTAAGCCTGGTGCACAGCAGAAGTTCAGTACGTATTGGAAGACTGAATGAATGGCTGCACAAATTGTCTGCCTCCAACACTGTGTAAATTTCTTTCTTTCTTTTTTTTTTTTTTTTTTTTTGTTTTTCTCCGGTACTGGGAACCGAACTCACGACCTTGCGCTGTGTAAATTTCTTGATAGGCACTTGCTGTGTGTTGTTTTAAATGGAATTTCCTTAAAGATATATCACAATCTTTATGGCACTGACTTCTGGAATTGGGATAATTTTTGAAACATTTTATTCTAAGAGAATAAGGCAAATTCTAATCAGAGGGCACTTTTCTTGCAGGTGGCTATTTTCAGGAGTTGAAAATAGATTCATTTTATTCAGTGTAAATATCCTAAAGAAGGACTGTAGCCTGATAAATTAATGAGTTCAGTAACGGAGCATTGAATAAAAGGTAAAAAATTCCTAGTATTCTTTGAGAATCTGTTGTTCCAGGGGACCATTTTCTCCCTCCCACCAGGGGACCATTTTATTAATGAGTTCTTGGAGTTCTTTCCTGTGCATTTCTTCAGTCACTTCTGTTCTGCTCCAGTAACGATTTTAATTTCTAAATCTCTATCAGTCCTCTCCAACCAGCCCATGTAAGTTTGGTGGTGACATTGCTCGGGTTGTGTGTCAACAATTTGCGCTAACTGGTAGATGTGCACAGAATGCTAGCAGGTAAATCCTTAACCTGGCATAACCTTGAAATGCCAACGTTTTCATTGTGCTGAAAAACAGATGGCAGTTCACAGAGGTGTGATGACTTGTTTGGGGTTTTACAGCTGCTCAGTGGCAAAGCTTTGACTCATAGTTCTCAGTTAGATAGTAAATTTGGTGTTTGAGAAGGAGGACAATACAACATAAAATATTTTTACATGAAAGTGTAAAATTGTGGTTACCCTGGGTAATAAAAATTCAAAACAGTTATATAGAAATACACAAATGCTTATGAAATTATATAATTTTATTACAAATAATATAGTCCTGCAAGAGTCACTATCCAAGTACAGAAGGGCTTACAATAAAAATGAGAAAAAGTGAAAGAAGAAAAGAATAACTCATCCTACTGAGTAATTTACATATTGACAGCAAATTTATTTGAATAGAATACACAAATGTATGTAAATAGTCCTGCCTATTTAAGACAAAGATATGCAAATAGATACCCACAGAAATCTGCTACTTTTTATGTAGAAGTAGAATGCTTAATTTTCACTTTAATTATTTTTCTTCTCTTTAGAATGTAGCCCTTAGGAAACTCCACAGTAAGTGTATTCAACCTGTGGCCCAAATGCCTCTTGTCCTTTTTTCCTTTTTAACATTATAATAAAAAGTCTTTTAATAATGAAGTTCTGTTACTAACATGCAATAACTATATTATAAAATTTATATATGGCCAATGACATTTCCTCTTCACTCAGTGGAGCCCAGGCAAGCCAAAGTGTGCACCAAATTTTGGTTTGTGTAGCATTTTCCCATTCATTTATTCGTATGCTTGTCTAACATGAGCTCTGAGTAAGGTATTATAAAGTCACTATAGCCACAAAGGCAAGACAGAGGAAGTACTTATTTTAGTTACTTTTCTCTCACTGCTGAGACAAAATACCTGACACCCAATATTAGGGAAAGAAAGGTTCGTTCAGCTCACAGTTTGTGGAAGTTTCAGCCCATGCTTGGTTGGCTCCTAGGCAGAGTGGTGCACTGCACAGGGCAACCTTTCAGGGCAGTGGAAAATAGCAAAGCAACAAGAGCAAAAGCGAGGAGCAGCGGCAAGCAGCCTCTTTCCCTCCCTTACACGTATGCAAACTATCTGCCCCAGGGCAGGTGTAGTACTCACACCCATAATCCCAGCATTAGATTATGAGTCAATCAAAAATCTAGAATAGAAGAAAAATCTAGAATGACTGCATGGGGATTTGGAGGGAAGTGCAGACACAAGCCATAACAGTACAAGTCCTTGGGATGTTTGGAGTCTAACAGACAACAAATGATGCATCACTCGGATCCTTGTATTCATGAGATACATGTGCTCAATGTATAAAATGCACCTAGAATACACATGTCATTACATGCACTTGTATTGAAAAAACTGAGATGGAACTGATAAGGTTGAGACCCACTTTATTGTTACATCTTGTTTCACTGATATTCAATTGTCAACTCTCCCACTTTTTCAGTAAGTTCTCTTCTCTTATTCCCACTCATCTGTTTCTTTTTAAGACTCCATTTGGGGTTAAACATCTTCAAGTCCCTCTTGTCTGTCTTTAGATCTAACCAAGGTCTGTCTGTGCAGCCTTTCTAAGTGTACAAATCTACATCAGTCTTTTTTTCTCTACAATTCTCTATTGATCTTGCTATAAACTGAGTCCTAGGGATAAAACTAAAAGAACAAAGACACGAGAAAAAAGGAGAGGATTTCTCTTGAAGAATTCTCTTCCAGAAGGCATAGACCATGGGATGGCAGACCTGAATTCAGAATACCACCTCGTCTCTTGTACTTATGTCATCACAAGTAAGTCACAACCACTTTAGAACCAGCTGGAGGGAACACTGCAACTTTGGAATTGACTAGAGAGAACTCAGCCTTCAAAGGTTGTGAGGAGGATGGAATGAAGTCACATAAGTAAAATAAATTAATATTTCCATCCCAGACCCTTTTGTCAAACTCCAGCCCCCTATGGAAAACTAACTATGTGTTTAGAGACACTCTTGAGTATTGGAGATTTAAAGATATAATTGAACATCAGAGATATACACTCAGAATAGGTCCACAAATAAACTTGTGATCTTCCTCCCACATCCTTACCCACTGCAATAGACAGCCACTCTAGCCTCCCAGTTGGCTTACACCAAAACTCTTGGAGTCATTCTTGTTTCCTCTTCTCACCTCACATTTAATACATGAGAAAACTTTCTTGTCTCCACCTTCACTGGAGCTTCTACTGTGCTTATGGACACAGCTGTAGGCATGCTGGTATGCAGAGCACACTGCATGTGGGGAGCTTCACTTATGGATGGCAGACTACAGCCATTCCTATGAGCTGCACTGCTACTGTCCTGATTCAAGCTACCAGTATCAGAACTCAGTTATTGCAAGTCTCTTTCAACTCCCCTGATTTTTCATGTGAGCCCCAGACTTTGTTCTCATCAGAGAAAACAAGTGACCCTTCAAAATCTTGAGTCAGATGTGTCATTATTCTACCCTACAATGGCTTTCTATTTCATTCAGAAAAATATCCCATTCTTACCAGTGACTTCAGGGCCCTGTTTGAAATGGCCTCTCATTTTCTCTCTGACCTCACCCACTCATTGTCCTCCTTGCCAGTTGTCTTTCTGGTCAAGCCCTTCCAGCCTCTTCACTGTCCCTTGAGTAGCACAGACACATTGCCTCAGTGTTGCCCTTCCACCAGCCCTTCCCTCGCTGGCACCCTTTTTTCCATGCCGCTGTATGTATGTCTTATTTTTCCACCTGTTTGAAGTCCTTGACAAGTTCCACTCAATCTGCAACATCGTCAGTGCTCTGGAGGTGACTTTGTCCACCTTGAGAGGCATTTGTTGATATTGGAATGGGTTCATCTCTCAGTAGGACATGCCTCATTCCAGATGTCTCAGTCCACTGAATTTCATGAACAGAAGCCTTGTGCTCCTCATTTCATAGATACATACCTGCCCTTTTGCTTCTCTTCTCAATAGCAGACACTGTTTCATTCAGGCTCTCAATTCCACTGTTTATCTTTGTTGAAAGGATTTTTCTCTGCATGTATGTGAAAAGAGTTTCTTCCTTTTTGGTTAGATTCACTGTGGCTTCTCAGCTTACATGTGCTCTCTCTTCTATGGCTTACTCCAGACTTAGGCCTTGCAAAGGACAGGATGGACTGTAAATGACATGACTTTACCCAAACAATACATGCTGTATTACGGCTTATAGACCTCCTTCCTGTTTGCTGATTTATTCATTAGCACCAAGGGGTTGGTCTTGCTTATCAGTGCTAAAAACAATGTAATTTAGAATCAGCCAGCCCTACATTTATATCTGAACTTTTTCCGAATCACCTGTTTGAACTTGAATACCTTTCATTGCTTTCTGAGTCTTGTTGGATCAGGGCTAATGACAGAGTGATCAAAAATGCATCCTTAAATCCCAGATATAATGAATCTTGAGTCCAAGTGGTTTCTAATCATATTAAAATGCAAGCATACATTGGCTCTGTTCTGGTCATACCAGAGATTGTAAATGATTATCTTTGTTAATAATGCTTCTATCACTTATAAAGGAAAAGATAATACTAATGTTAATACTATAACAATGACAGCCACTACTGATAATAATACTAATGATAAACTCACAGGCCAGGCATTGTGACCACTGAAACACAGATGTTAAAACAGTTACACGCAGATGGGCGTACTGTTGCACACCTGTCATCCCAGCACTCTCGGAGGCTGAGACAGGAAGATCACAGCTCAGCTTTTGTTCAGACCCAGATGCAAAGTAAATAAAAAAGAGGCTGAGAATGTAGCTATGTCTTTGTCTCTGTCTCTCTCTCCCTCTCTCCCTCTCTCTCTCTCTCTCTCTCTCTCTCTCTCCCTCTCACTGAACTCCTAATATAATAAATGTTCATTGTTTAATTACAACCTGGAGAGAGCTCTGAACAAGCAGCACTGACATTAAAAAATGTTGGCGCCCAGGATCCCAGCTGGCAAATAGCACACAGAAGTTTCTAAGTATGTTTAAAGTAAATGTTTCTGTTCCCTTTTTCTGCTCATCCAAAGGCATATACCTTTGTCCAGTTGAATTGTAGCCATGTCTTTTCACTCCCTGATGAAACCCTTAGAGTAGAACTTGTTCCCTGTTCATCTGTGGACTCTTTAAGCACTTGACACTGTGCACACATTTGACGCATGTAGGACTGACTGGGAGAACATGCTGCTGGAGAGTAAAGAATGACCAGTATGCATGGCCAGCGCTTTCTTTTCCCCAAGTAGACAGCTAGGAGAAAAGACTCAATGTGGGGTATGATAAGGGTTACAGAGTCTGTATAAGCCAAGACTGCAGAAAGATTAAATTCCTTTGTTTCTTTATTCTCCAGCTCCTTTTTATTAGTATATATTTGTCCTGCATAATGCATTTACCTTGGAGAGTTGATACATGTTAATTTCCTATCACCTTGTTTTGAAATTCTGTATCGTTTTTATTGTTTTTATGTTGTTTTGTTAGTGTCCTCATTTTTCTTATTTTATTTCTGTTCTTTTCTCTTTAAAATAAAAACATAAATAAATACAACAGAAAAAAATGATTATCCATCTTTCCATAAAAGAGATACAAAATAAAACAACAAAAGTCTGGGTGGTCACAATGCCTGAGTCAGAGGATCGCTGACACCAGTGAGAGAGGCATCTAGTGTCATAGGTGACTGACACATTAAATACTGGAAATCTGAGCTAGGGAGCCCTTTTTTTCTCATTTTGCCTGTTCCTTCTTCTACCATCCTGTGATCTTCAATAAATGTAGCTACTTAGTGGGTACTATGAGATGACTGCTTGGCAATTCTTTTCCTTGTCCTACACAAGAACCTGGTCTATTTTTGACCCTTTCAACTGTAACATCTGGTGAGCTGAGCCAGGAGGACTTTATCATATCTTGGGAGACCTCACTGGACAATAAGCCAACGGATTTTATTGCAGAACAGCCTAGAGACCCCACCAGACATTGGAGACATCAGCAGCCCAGAAGCCTCATCAGATGTTAAAGGCACCAGATACCCAGAAACCTTTGGAGACCACAGCAAAAGGGGCAACCAGACAAACCAGGAAGGTAACTCCCTTCTCCACTGGGAGTCCTTCTCTCTTCCTCTTTCTGGGCAACAAATGGATTCCTGGGCAGAGAGATGGACCCATCTTCCCATGGAAAAGACTTGATTGTGGGACCAAAGGATTCTGTCCTTATGGAGGAAAGGAGGGGCCCTGGTAACCAGTTGGGCTTCTATTCTGTCATCGATTCACATAATGTGGAAATTCCATCTTGGATGCTGTGTCCCATGCTTCAGGGTGGATGGGCATAAGCAGAGTAGAGCAGGGGAGAAGGCCACCAGTAGACAAGTGCTTTGGTGTAGCTATGCACAGCAGCAGAGCAGGAGATATGGACCTGGCCAGCCTGCCTGCCTGAAATTTTCTCTAGAGATGGGTCTTGTTCCATTTTTAATTGGCTAATGGGCATCTAGCCAGTACGGTATCCTAGTTTTGGGATCTTCAATAATGGGTCTAAAGGAAATAGCACTGGTGTTTGCGAAAGGCTGGGGATATCCAGCCCCAAAGTATTCAGCCTTGCCAAGTTAAACCCTTGTGGGACTAAAAAGCCTTAGAAATTCAGCCTTGCCAGGTTAAATTCCTGAGGGGCAGAGAGGCTCAGTGTAGAAGTAGAGGTCCTGTCAGGTTCCTGCTAGTGGAGAGTGACCCAGGAATGGGCCTGTGAGAATCCTAGATCCTAACTTTTACTCTTCCTATCTACAGATGAGAACAACCTCAAGTATTCCTTCTGAGCCCCCTGTCAAAGGTCTTCTTAATCATTGGGATGAGTTCCATACTGAGACCCTTCAAAGAAATCATCTTATATTCCTGGGTAATAAGAAACAGGGAACATGAGGTGTGGCCACCCCTTGGCACTCTGAAATGTAATGTCATATTGTAATTGTATCTTTACTATAAGGAACAAGAAAAATGGTCAGAGGTACCTATATTCAAGCCTTTATGGTCCTCTACTGGAGGCCTGATTGGTACCCAAAAAGTCATAATCCTTCAGGGCTAATGCTACAAAGGACTGCCTCCTGTCAGCTCCTCCTCCCTGTAACCTGTTTAGTCAGTACCCTGAGAAGATACAGGTATCTCCTAAAGCCACCCCACACTAGGTCTACTTACCATAGGGTCCCAGATTCAGGGAACTCAACATCTAAGCCTTCTACTGCTCTACCCCTTGGGGAGGTGACAATCACCAATGGTATAGTCTGAATGCTAGTTCCTTTTTCAGTTGCAGACATTCAATAGTACAAGCAAACAGGGCAACAGGCAAAGAAATTCCTTCCAAACCCACTTAACCCTTGTCAGACCTGTGAAAATGCAGGAGACACTTAGCATTGGAAGAGAGACTGCCCCAACTCCTACAGTGGGATGAGGTCACTCTTCATTATGGTGACCAGGGAATAAAGGTTCAGACAATTAGTGGCAATGGTGCCCGAGGCAGCTTGCAAGGTTCCTGTTCGAGAGCATCATAATTGCTCCACAAGACCCTCAGATAGCTTCAGATGTAGTGGGCAAACATATCACCCTCTGTGATACTGGTGTGATACTCGTGTGACCTATTCAATTCTAGTTTCTTATCAGGGTGAAATTCTATCCCATTCTAAAGTTGTTGTGGGCCTTGAGGGAGTTAACCAGCTTCCCTTACCCCTACTCTGAACTTCTGCTTGGAACATTTCCTTTCCTAGCTGCCTTTATGGTGATACTGGTGTTCCCCAAATCAATAACTGACAGAAATACACTCTTCCTACTCAGGGCTACTCTGACACTCAAATCTCTGGCAACCCATGTCCTAAAAGCCCAGCCAGCCTGACTGCCATGGAGCCCAGTGACTCTTTCAGGAGTCAATTCCCAAACATTGTATGATGGCTGTCAGCACAAGGAGGGCTGTCAGGGCCTCTCTCATAGTTATTCAGCTAAAGAATCCTAATCTATATCCTCAAAGAAAACAATATTTGCTTAAGAAAAATGCTAGACTGGAATTAAAGCCAATTATTAGTAAGTTTTTGGCTATAGGATTATTGCTCCTATGCCAGTTCCCATGCAATATACTCATTTTACCAATAGTAAAGCCATTGGGAAAATACTGCCTAGTACAAGATCTCACAACCCTATTAACCACTTCGTTTGCCATTAAGATACAGGAAATAGGTGGTTAGAGTCACCTCTCTGGGGTAAAGCCCAAACTGCCTGAGACATTAGAAGGCAAAGAAGACTACAACCTTCATACACCTGTAAAACAATAGATGGGCTCAAGTTTCTTTCAGAAAATATCAATCACTCTGATAAGCCAGATAAGTAAAACAGTTTGCTCCCTCAAAGTAAATTATGTGAAGAGTCTCACTACAGTCTTATTTACTACACTTAGTAAAATAATAGTTGTGCCTGATTCATAAAAGCAACCATGATCAAACACAATCTGAGTGCACTCTGGTTTGTTAACAGTTGTCTTATGTGTGCTTACTCATCTGTCCAATTTGTGCTAGTGACCAGTTGCCACACCTACAGCTGTTTTGTTTGGGCTCAGCAATTTCTTTTTAGTTTTTTGGGATTCCATGGAAAACAGTTTATATAGGTTAAAATATTTATGTCTACAGTTTAAGTTGGTTTGTAGAAAAAATAAGTGTCATTAGAGTTATGGACATGTTTCCTCACAGGTTTTCAGCTAATCAAAATGATGTCAAGACTACTTTTACAAATGCCATGCCTAGTTTTTTCTGTGTACTGTAGCTCAGAGCTCTTATTCGCTCAAAATATGTTGATTGGCACAGACTTTCTAGCTTCTAGCACTGACCTCTGGGCCTTCTCAGTGCGAATTCTTGATAGTGACTTGCATGAGATATTGCCATGGGCTCTAGGTCTCCAGCCGGCCTTGTGCAAGACACTGAAATTTCTAGAAAATGTAGTATACCCAGCATATTTAACTATTTCATGATCAAATTGATTCACTCATGTACAGTAAGGCTAGAACAATACTTCTAACACTAATTTTACATGGAACAAGATAACTTTGAAAAAACAATCAATGAATTATAAAACTAAACAGATGTAGTATACTGTTTTTTCCCATTTCCCAATCGACCTTAGAAATTCTGAAAAATCTTTTGATAAAGAAAACTATTTAGCTTTGTGAAGCATCACATCCTTTTAATTCGATTTATATGCCTTCCTCCACCTTTCCCTATCTAACAACATCTTTTGGTTCCAGTGTTCAATTTGACACATATTAAATATAATGTGAGAGAATTTCCAACATTCTTTATGTTGTTAAAATTCTTCTGATTGAGTTCAAGAAAGCAGTCAGTGTACTACAACCTAGAGAAGCTTGAGTAGGTAATGCTATTGGTTTCTGACTCGCATTATGGGAATTTTGTTATTTTTCACAGCTGTGCTTGGGGTATCAGAAGAGATGATTTTGGCAACATAAGCACATAAGCTTGAGGAAGGGAAGCATCCTTTACATGCTCTTGCAAATGAGAAGAAGTAGAATAGGAAGTGAGAAATTATATTCTGAGAGGAAAAAGAGAGGGACAGCTTCATTAATCAAGAGATAATAGAAAAGTGAATAAAACACTAGTTCAAGATGCCATCCTCCTCTCCCTTGGGGGAAGGGAAACTGCCTCCTCAGCCACAAGGTAAGCCTGGAGAGTGCTGTCAAACCAGTGATACACTAAGAGTGAGTGGGGAGGGTGACTGGCTCATATGGTATGAAGCTAGCTCCTGGTAGCAATGATTCTGGGTTCACAGAAAACAAAACACTAAACAGGCAAAAGATTCTCCATTGTGAATATAACCTTCAAGTAGAAAACATCTCATTGACTTGCCCTGCTCAGTTGATAAGGAGGGATAAGGGTCAGCATTCATACAACGCCATCCTGTTAGGTGAGGAAAGAGAGGAAATAAAGTAGGCTCCAAGCATGGCTCACCACTCTTTCTCCATATTTAGTGGGTTCCAGTGTGAGAGGTCCTAGAAAGAAAATTTTCCAATCCTTAAACATTGACATGGAGGAGTATTTTTTTTTAATTGTTTTTCCTTTTCTCTTTTTTCCTACATTTTTCTAATTTTATTTATGTATTTTGTTTCTTAATTGGACATTTTATCTGCTGCTTTTTCTCTCTTTCTCATGTTCTCATCCTTTAAAAAATCTTGCTTTGTCTTCCTTCTTCTTTCTCCAATTCTTCTATTTTCATTAATACTTTATTATTATTACTTTCACCTTTATTAATTTTTGGCCTACTTTACTCTGTTTTTATTGGTGTGATAGTTGTTGATTTTATTGGTTTTTAGTATGTTTTGCTATCTGGCTTGTCTTTGTGTCTATGTTGTTACTGTCATTTGGTTTCTCTTCTCTGAGTGAAACTGGGACTTGTGACCCAAAGGAGTGCTGTTTACTAAAAAGACCTTACACAAAGCTGGAAGTTATACATTCTAACAGCTGTGAAAATCTTAATTTACAAACACAAGATATGTGAAGAAACAGGCAGCATGACTCCTCCAAAAGTTCATAACTTTTCAGTAACTGGATCCAAAGGTATTAACAGATCAAACACCTGAGATGGAAATGTTTGATTTTTATTGCTCATTTGATTTTTCATGTCTATTAATATTTGTCCTACATAATGGGGTGTGCTTATATTTGGGGTGAACATATTTATGATTGTCATCTCCTCCTCTGGAAGTTTTCCCCTAACAGGTATATATAATAGTCTTCTTTATCTCTTTTGCTCTTATTGCTCATTTCTTTCAAGACAATTTTGGGAGCAAAGGGCCAGTCAACTACTAGATGACATGCTTGTAGGAATATTGGAGGAGTCCCAGATATTCTGTTATTTGAATATTTTTAGTGAGATAACAAAATTCTGTTCTTGCCCTCTCTATTTTATATATTGTCTCCATACACATTTGTAAAGGAGTCACAATGTACCAAATAATTTAGTAGGTAATCCACACAGGATCTGATGTGAATTTATCTATTTTGTTACTGTATTTATTAAAATATATAGCATGATATTTGGATGAAAAAACTGGGAGATGGAAAGTTCAGTTTTAGTTTTGACTGTCATTTAATGAACTAGATGATACTGGGCATGTGATTTTTCACTTTGTGGGTTTCACTTTTCCTTACTGATATGACTCAGATCTTATCTCTAAACCTCCACCTGATGTTAAAAGTACAGAACACCAGGCTTTATCATCTGACTTCTTAGGGGGCTGGTGATAAAATGGCTGGGCTCCTGTGATATATACAAAATTATACCTTTGGAGTTCTTCCTTACACATCATAATAAAAAACAGACTTTTAATAGTAATCAAAGAGAAGGGGACAGAAACTGCTACCCAGATAGGCTGGATGATTTGGAGAAGACCACAGAGATAATTACTGGCATTTATATATTACCTCAATAAAGGACCACTGGCCAATTTTTGATGAGTGGAATGGATGAGGCATGGGTTGGTCAGTACATACTTCCCTCTGGGGAAACAGGAATTTTCTTGATTCTACTTAGGGAGGGGCAGAGGCAGTGGGAGAGGCAAAGGCCAGTGTTCTGGAAGCCATCAGAAGACGAGCTAATATGACAAGCTGCTTGCACCAACATCTTGACTTCTTTTATTGCAATACTAAACTGACCACCAGGGGCACTGAGTGATCTTTCTGGACTGAAAGAAGACAGGGAGAGTTTGACTGTGGTCACTAAAGCACAAAGACAGACATACCTGGACTTGTTAAAGGTATATGTGGCTACCTGTCCATGGCCAGCCTGTTCTTCATGGTTGCTGTGTGTTCACTAGAGGAACAGATTTAATATGATACATACAAGGTGGGATTATAGTGGCCACCTGCAAAGTCAGGTGTGAAAGAATGGAAAAGGGTCACCTGTGTGTAGGAGACCTGAAGGATCCAGTCAAGATTCCAAGTCCTAGAGCTTACTGCTGAGAGAGATGCTGTGATTTCATATTAGGAAACTGAATGGTTTATGTAAAAAGCCAAAGTGTTTGCAGTGCAAGGCTGAAAAATCTTACAGAACATGGAGATGGACATCCAAAGGTAATAGTGAAGACTGAAGCTGCTCTGAAGAACAGAAGTGAGAATTTCTTCTTATTTTCCTTTTTATTCCATCCAGGCTGCAAACCCACGGTTGGTGCCACCACACCCACGGTGAGCGTTCACTCTTCTGTAAGTCCATCACCCAGACACACCCAGAAGTGTGCTGAACCAATCAGCTGGGCATTTCTTACTGAGTTGACAGCACAGTTAACTGTCACATTTCCCACTATCTTTAATCATCTGTGCAACTTGATAGGTGGGTATTTCTACACTATCTTCATAAGCAGGATGGGGGGTTAAAGTGGTGCTACTAACACTGGCATTACCCAAGTAGAATTTATTTTGGACCTAGGTCTGCTGAAATCCAAACTGTACTCTTGCACCAAGTCTTGTGGCTGCTGGAGTCAGTGTCTCTCTTGAGTTAATCTCTGCTTGCACTCATTTCACCAGAAAATGCCTTGCCTTCCACATTTAGGTCCTTAGAACCTTTCTGTAAACCCTAGATGGACAGTGTTTGGCATAAGTATGTACCCAAGAGGAAGAAAGCGAATCACAAAGATGGAGAGCATGAGAAACATCTTAATACGTCTGGTTTTGAGTGGACTGTATTTTTGAAGCTTAGAAATGGCATGTTCCTCCTTT
Organism: Chinchilla lanigera; assembly: GCF_000276665.1. Taxonomy (NCBI): domain Eukaryota; kingdom Metazoa; phylum Chordata; class Mammalia; order Rodentia; family Chinchillidae; genus Chinchilla; species Chinchilla lanigera. The sequence continues at coordinate 5,794,443 of NW_004955461.1, forward strand.
TGCTCTTAGGGTAAAATCCACCTTCTTGTACTACAAGGCTCGATATCATCAGCATTCACTTTCTTACCTTTTCTGTCCTCTTTCAGCCCAATGACCATTATTTAGTGTCTCAAAGAGGCTGGACTTGCTTCTGTGTCAGAGCCTACACGTTGGCTCCTGCTCCCTTCAAATCCTCTCTGCTTTGGAGCCTAGCAGATACCTTGGACCCTCTCCTCCCTCCATCTTTGCTGGTCTTGGACAGCTCCTTTTTTCCTCAGTTTCAATGTCACCTCCTGAACACATCTTTTGAAGTAACTACTCTCAGTCATACTGTCCAGTTAGTTTTTTTCATTCAAAACACTTGTTATAATCTAAAATTATATATTTGTTTTTTTATGTGTCATGGAATTCCTAGAAAAATCAAAATAGGTATTAAAAATTTATTTTACAAGTGAGAAATCTCTGGTTCAGAGAAATGAGATTTGTCCAATATCAAGATGAGGCACAAATCCAGCTAACTAGGTGCAAAGATTTCCCCCTAACACACATCTATCTTCCTGCTCTTGGATTGATAGACTCTTTCAGTGCTTAGTTAAATTAGTTGCTGTTAATTTTATTATTATATATTTTTGTCTTTCTCTCTACATAATGAATTTCTTAGAGATAGTCACTTAGAATAGATATTTCTGTTGTAGCCCCATCATGTATTTGAATATGGAGATATAGGATCAGGGTGGAGTGTGTAAACAAATAATAAGTCCCTGTGGTTGACAATCCTTCCTCTTCATTGAAACCTATTAGCATTCTGTTGGATGTTCTACATTGAAGTATGGAATGTAGTCTTCTTTGTAGCTCTGTGAACTAACATAGTTTAAGGCACATGTTCATAGAATGAAAGTATGGTGACCTGACTGCTGTCATATTACAAATGACATTTTTCAAATCACTTAAGTAGTCATTTCCAAAACTGAGCTACTAAACCCAAGATGTAGGCTAGGAAGTTCTTCTGAATTTAAAACTGAGATGATGTCCTATTTGGAAAATTTCACCTGGTAGTGTTGCCTTTGGACTACACAATGCCTCCTACTTCTTTCAGTAATTAAGAGTTAGAGATGCTTCTGGGATTTTTTTTCAAACCATGGCAAGATGGGGCAAAGGCATCTATATTTACAGAAAATATAAAAAGAGCCCACAAAAGCTCTTATCTGTTGCAGAATGAAAGTATATGGATCACTGTGGTCACACTAGAGTCATGACATCAGATAAAATTCAAGCATAATCCATACATGATTGATGCACACCAGGTGATTTTTAGGGTCACTTCAGAATTGAGGAGTATTTATGTTAAACCTCATCCCCTTTTGCTTTGGTGTGCAGGGATGGGTTTGAAGGCAGTGATCGTTTGGCTGAAAACATGGGTGCCCTTTGCTGATTTCTAGAGAAGGGTGTAAAGAACAGTGTAGAAGATTTTTTTTTTTTTTTTTTGTAGAACAATGGAAGGAGGACACAGGGACTACGAATCAGGAGGGCATATGTACAGATCAAAGATTTTTGAGTATGGTGTCTGGTTCCAGAAGCTTTTGTTGTAGTGTGCTAATTGGAATTGGAGAAGCAGAGAGAGATTTAATATAAGCCTGTGCATTTGTGGAATGCTTGGGGGTCAGTTTCCATATAGCAGAGTCATTTCATTGACTCTCATTCCAGGTTATATGTGTTCCTAGCTAACTGATGCCAACAGATCAAAGAGAGTGAGAAAGAATAATCCTCACAATCCCCTCCTTAAAGTATTATTTCTTCATGTTTGGCTTAACAGTTTCATAGATCATAAAATCTAGAAATGTAGAATTTGTCCAGAAATATTCATTAATCTCTTAGTGAGAATCAAAGAATGTTCAAGAAAGGAAGAAACATTTCACAGGGCATTCTTCCACTTTTTAAAAATATTTTATGGTGAAGCAAAATGAGCAGTACTTTGGCTGCCAGCTACCTAGGTAGTCTGAATTAAAATCTGCTGAGAGTATAAAATATTTCACAAGAAAAAATGTAAGACACCTCAATAATTGTTACTTAATTGCTAAGTAATAGCAGTTTGAAGTAACTAATTTAAAGTTAAATTTACCTATTTCTTTAATATGTGACTGCTCCAAGATTTTAAATTCCACTTGTGGATTGCATTATATTTCAAACAGCGTTGGTGGGGAAGAAGAAAACATTGTCTTTCGGGGCACGATAACATTTTAAGGGAGAACTAGGCTTTAGGCATCATGGCTTGGGCTCTCTGTCACCCTATCTCCCTTTCTTTCTCTCCCCTTCTATCTGGTCCTCCTCAGTATTTTCTCCATAACAAATTCTTATCACTGGTTCTTGTGGGGCCTCTCCTAATTCTCCATCCACCTGTTATTACCCACAGTCCCGTTGTACTCTGCCCTCAACACTGTTAATAGCAGGTAGTATATGAAATGAATTGGCATTGTCCCTAGAGCAACAACATCAGTTAAGGTTTGTCTGGGAAGTTGGCAGTTTAGTAATTTGAGGTTCCTTCCAACTTGCATTTAAAACTATTTGTTTACATTCAGGGAGATGGAAGAGAAGTCAAATTTTTATTATTAAAATTATTTTCTCCTTGAATTTTTCTGAATACAGACTTTATGACATACCTATGAATGTAAAAGAAAACTATAGATTTCATGTCATAGTTTTAAATTTATTTGTGGTTTTTGGTCCAGGTTTTTAATATAAAATAGTGATATTCACTTGACAGAGTTGGAACATGCATATAAAACACTGATCATTTTCAGTCCCTTCACCTTCTCTCCCTCCCTCTATTCCATATCACAGGTTTTTAAAGATCATAATTAAACTTTACTTGATTTAACATGACAAGGAAGATGAAGCACAAGAAATAAATTCCTGAAATCCAATGAAGAGGATCATTTACCTTATCAAGTCCTTTCAAAGTTGTGAAAAGTTTAAAACAGTACTTTGCATAGGGTCACAATTTTATTTATTTTTAATGTATAAAATAACTAGAATTTTTAAAAGCATGGCTTTCTTGAGATATACTTCCATATACACAATTTATCCATTTAATGTAGTCAATTAAATAGTTTTCTGTACATTCACAGTGATATGTGAAGCCATTGACAACAGTTACTTCATAATATTTTCATCAATACAAACAAGATTCGGATCTTTTAATGATTATCTCTCTATCTCTATATCTTCCTATCCCTGAGCAACTTTTGTTTCCTAAAAGTGTTTTAGTTACTTTTCTCATTTATGAGACAAAATAATCAACACCCACAAGTTAAGGAAGGAAAGATTTATTTAGCTCAGTGTATAGAGGTTTCAGTTCATAACTGGCTGACTCAAAGTTAAGGCGGCATGGTACACCCTGATCACAGTGGAGAAACAGTTCATGGCAGGCAAAAGGCAGCAAAGCAAGCAAGGAATAAGACAAGCTTTTCCTGTCCCTATTGTATCCCTGCTGTCAGCAATAGGGCCGTGCCAAACCAATCATTGGACTGATTTTATAATCACCCACCCTTAATCCTAGCATTGTACCATGAATTAATCACATACTCTGAAATTGGCCACCTTCGGAAAACACTTCCTTGTGACTGCACGAGGCTTTAGGGGCACATCTAGGCACAGACTATAACAATGGACATTTCCATTTTGGACTTGCATATATATAGAATAATATCATATAATATTTCCCAGATCTTATGTTATTGAAGACTAGATAATATCTTTCATATTTCTAATGATAGACTGCATACAAATGGAATCAATTTCAATAGCAATATTTCCTGCATTTATTGCTTTTGGCCTTTAAACTTAAACAGGTAGCTCCAAGAAACTATTATTGGTGTTGCTGCCTCAAGTGGCATAGTTTAATTTTCAGTGTAAGGATCCAAAATGTCTTTACAAAAATAAAGAAGTAACAAGTAGTTTTTAAAATTTCTACTTAGAGTACTTTTTTATTGTTGGAAGTGAAACTGATGCAATTTTTGCCAATTCAGTCAGCTCTAGATAAAAATTTCAGTTTCCTGGCATCTGTTCTTATCTTTTCTGGTCCTGTTTTAGAGTCCTTGCAGATGGTTGTGCCAATGACTGCCTCTCTTTTCTTAGCTTGTTCTATGAATGAGACTGTCTGCCTCTTAAACTTTATATACCTGAAGTCCTGAAATTATTATCATTTCTAAAAACACATTGTTTTTATAATACATCAGGAAAATGAGAGTCATTAAGAAGCTTTAATCAGTGGGGTATCATAGATCATTTTGGCAAAGCATGAGACTAGCTGGCCAAACAGAGGCCTGGGAAGACACAATAGCAGTAGAATGCAGCATGGACAGTTCTAAAAAGAAACACTGATAGAGGTTGGATACATGCAGAAGAATGAAACACCAACAGCAAAATCCAAATTTTGTAGATGGTCTTCTCCTTCAGTGGGATAAAATATGCAGAAGGAGACACACGTATGGAATAGAAAATGGTTAATTTGTTGAGCCTGAACTTAAGGGACCAGAATGACACCTAAAATGTATTGAATTGACAGTTAGTACACATGTCACAATTTTGAAGAAAGATTTTGGTCAGATACAGATGTGTTCAAGCATTCAGTGTATTGACGGCTGTATTCATTTGGAAAGAGCAGGGGGACCTTTGTAGGAAACATACATGGTACTGAGGTTTAAATAATGAGCAGAATAACAGGAAATCAGGAGAGGGGCTGGGATTGGTTAATCAAAAAACGGGAAGAAACTACCAAAAGGATGTGGTGTCATTAAAGCCGAGGGATTGTTACTTCAAGAAGGAGGCATCAGCCAGGTGGCACATGCCTGTGAGCCCAGCACTCAGGAGGCTGAGGAAGAAGGATTGCTGTGAGTTTAAGGCCAGCCTGGGCTACATAGTGAGCTCAAGGCCAGCCTGAACTACATAGTGAGACCCTATTTTAACAGGAGGAGGATGGGCTTATGTACTATACAGTAAAGTAAAGAGGGAAATGCCCACTAGCTTTCTAATAAGGACATCATTGGCTTGTTCAGAAGAGTGTAAATGTAAAGTAGGCCTGATATCAGATTTCAGTAGATTGCGGAATTCAGTAAAATGAGGCAGTGTGGCAATAAATATAAGCACACTGACTGTGTATCTTATAGCTTGAGGATGAAATGGAGTAAAATGAAACTGGGACAAAACGCTCATAGCATCCTGTACTGGCCTCTGTCATAGAATTTAACACACTGTATTTGTGTTTATCTTCCCAGCATTTGACCTTGAACTCCTGAAGAACAGAATTTCTATTGTGTTCATTTAAGAAGGCTGGCATACCACAAATAGATTTTTTTTTGTTGTTCGAGCTTGTTTAATGAGAAAATTAAAAATAAGGGAAATCATATAGGGGCATTTTAAAAAAAATTTAAATTTTATTAGTGCATGTTTGCACTTGAGGCAGTTTGCAATCATCTTGGGGAGTGATTATTTGTACACACTACAGCTTGTTTCTTTCTTTTTAAATCCCTGTCCCCTACTCTCCCTCTCACTCCTTCCTTCTCCAGTTCTCTTATTCCATTTTTCATTCTTGTTAATATTATTAATCTTAGCTTATGTCATTGCATAAAATGTTTACATTAATTGAGGTTATTAGGTTCCTGCACATGGAATATCTTTATTCTACTTATTTTGCCTTCCATTCCTCCTAACCCCTTGCCCTTGCTCACTTGGTCTACTTCCCTATTGAAAGGGTTCCTCCCCTTGTCCCCTTGTATCCATCCTTTATCATTCTCTTCATTACTTTGCCTCACTCAAATGAGAGACACCATACCATATTAAAGCTTGTGTGTTTGGTTAATTTCATTCAAATTTTTATTTTCCAAGAGCATCCATTTTCCTACAAATTGTTTATATCCAATTTTTATAGCCAAGTACTGTTCTACTATATATAGATACCACATTTTCTTTAACCAATCACCTGTTGATGGGTATGCAGGCTTCTACCAGGATTTTCCTAGCAAGAATTGTGTTGTATTAATATTATTATGCATTTGTCACTGTGGTATGATATTTTAAGCTCTTTGGGGATGATACCTAGCAGAGGGACAACTGGGTCATATGGAATTTCTGATTTCAGTTCGCTGAGAGCTGAGTGTCCATACTGATTTCCATAAGGGTTGTACAAGTTTACATTCTCCTCATCAACGAGGGAGGGTCCCTTTTTCACCACAGCCATGCCAGCATTTGTTATTGTTTGATTTCTTCATGATTGCTAATCTTTCTGGAGGAAGATAGAATCTTTGTGTTGTTTTAACTTGCATTTCTCTTATGGCCAGAAATATTGATCAACTTTTCATATATTTGTTGACCATTTGTATTTCTTCCTTTTGAAATGTCTGTTTGTTTCTCTTGCCCATTTCTTGATTGGGCCTTTAAATTTAAGTGGTTTAAATTTTTGCATTCTGTATGTCTTTTAGATATTAGACCTCTGTCTGAAGAGTAGCTGGCAAAGTTTTTTCCTATTCTGTAGGTTGTCTCTTCATTGTACTGATTTACTCTTTTGCTGTACAGAAGTTTTTCAGCCTGGTATAATACTATTTGTTGATTCTTGCTGTTTTTTCTTGTACAATTGAAGTTCTGTTAAGAAAATCTTATTCTCCACTTATGTTTTTAAGTGTTTTACTTGTAATCTTCCAGTAGGTTTAATATTTCTGTTTTAATGTTTAGATTTTTGATCCATTTTGATTTTAATTTGGTAAATGGTGAGAGATACGGGTCCAGTTTTAATCTTTTGCAAACAGATAAGTTTTTCAAGCTCAACTTGTTGAAGAGGCTCTACTTTCTCCAACATATGCTTTTGGCCCCTTTCTAGGTATTTCATTTCTTTAAAGGTACTTGAATGGTGTTTTCATAATCTTCCTTCTCATTCAGTTCATTATTGAAGTATACAAATGTTAATGATTTTTATGTTATCTTATATCTTGCTACTTTGCTAAATTTGATTATTAATGCTAAGAGCTTTTCTGATGGAGTTTTGAATTTTCTATGTAGAGTATCATATCATCTGCAAATTATGGTAATTTGAATTTTTCCTTTCCAGTATATATCCTTTTTCTTTTTCTTGCCTAATTGCTCAGGCTAATGTTTCAAGCACTGTGTTCAATAGAAGATGAGGTAGTGTACATCCCTGTCTCATTCCTAATATTAAGGGAAATGCTTTTAGTTTTTCCTCATTTAGTATAATGTTGGCAGCTGGCTTGTCATAAATAGCTTTCTCCATATTTAGGAATGGTCATTCTACACCTGTTTTCTTCAGGTATTTATCATAAAAGGGTGTTGGATTTTGTTGAAAGCCCTTTATGCATCTTTTGCTATGATTATGTGTTTTTGCCCTTCATTTTGTAACTGTTACTGTGATTAATTACATTTATTGACTCACATATGTTGAACCAGTCTTGCATCTCCGAGATTAAATATACTTGGTCATGATGTACAATCTTTTTGATATTATGCTGCATTCTATTTGCTAACATCTTGTTGAGGATTTTTGCAGCTGTGATCATTAAGGAGACTGACCTATAGTTTTCTATTTTAGTTGGGTCTTTATCTGGTTTGTGGATCAGGGTGATACTTGATACTAGTCATACGTAAATGCCTTTGGGAGTGCTTCATCCCTTTCAGTGTCTTTGAAGAGTTCAAGGCATATTAGTGATATAACATCCTTAAAGGCTTTATAGAATTTAGCAGTCCTGAGCTTTTTTTAGTTCACATATTCTTTATTACTGTGACAATTTCAATGCATGTTATTGAGTTGGTAAGCATGTTTATGTCTTCTTGGGTTAGTTTTGGTAGCTTGTATGTATCAAGGAATCTGTCCATTTCATAAAAATTGGCTAATTGGTTAGAATATAAGTTTTCAAAGTAGTTAGTATCTTCTGGATTTTTATTATATGTGTTGCAATTTTACCTTTCTCATTTCTAATTGCAATAATGAGTCGTCTCTTTCTCTGGGTGTCTAAGATCTTATTTATTTATCATTTAGAAGAGCTAGCTTCTTGATTTGTTGATTTTTCCTGTTTCCTTTTTTTTGTTTTAATCTCAATTTCATTGATTTCTCCTCTCATCATTATAATTTAAATGCATAATTTTAGATGGGGCTTGTTTTGTTTTTTCTCAAGTGTGTTAAGATTTTTCACAAGGTTATTTGAGTTTTCTCTGTTTTCCTAATGTGAACATTGATTGTGACAAAGTTGCCTCTTAGAATTGCCTTCATAGTGTTCCAGAAGCTTAACTGAGATGCACCATCATTGCCAGTAACATACAGAAATTTTAAAATTGCTTCTTTTATTTCTTCTATGATCCATTGGCCGTTCAGAAGTGTGTTGTTCATTTTCCAGGAGCTTTTGTCTTTGCTAAAATTTCTTCAGTTGTTGATTTGTATTTTCACTTCACAGTGATCTGATAGTATGTACAGGGTAATTTCAATGCTTTTATATTTATTTAAGCAGGCTTTGTGGATTAGAACATCATCTATTTTGGAAAAAGTACCATGTACTTTGGAAAAGAATTTATACTCTATTGCAGAAAGGTGGAATATTCTATTTATCTATTAAATCTGTATGTTCAAGGGTTTGGTTCAGCTCTGAAATTCCTTTATTGGGCTTTGTTTAGTTGATCTATCTCTTTACAAATGTGAGGTGTTAAAATCCCCTACCATGATAGAGTTAGTGTTTATTTGATTTTATAATTTTATCAGTTTTGTTTTAAGAAGATAGGTGCTGCAGTTGTTGGTGCACATACATTTATAAATTTTATCTCTATGTCTCTGGACATCTTTTTTGATTAGATGAGTTTCTTGAATGAAACAGATGTTGGATTCTGTTTTCAATGTGCATCTATTTTATTTTATTTTATTATTTTTTTTTTTTTTGGTTTTTCTCCGGTACCGGGAACCGAACTCACGACCTTGCGCTTGCCAGGCAGGCGCTTTTGCCGCTGAGCTAAATCCCCAGCCCCTATTTTATTTTATTTTAAAGAGGATAAAAATAATAAAATGACAACAACATAGCCAAAAACAAAACAATACAAAAACAATAAAAATGATACAGGGTTTGAAAACAAAATGATAGGAATTAACAGTGGTTGTTATGTTACATATTGCTATTTTCAACGAAGTTGCTCGGATTACCAGATGTAAGAATGCAAGATTGATCAAACCATAAAAGAGAATAAAAATAATTTTAAAAAACCTTAGAAATGATATAGAGCTTCACTAAACAAGATGGTAGGAATTCACCAATGGCTGTTCTATTGCATACTGTTGTCTTCAGATTAGTTGTTCAAATTACCACATACAAGCATGCAAACTTAGTCAAAAAAATTTAGGCATTGACTGTTCCTTTCAATCTGTAGCTTTGAATTGGGAAGTTGTGGCCATTAGATTGAGAGATATTACAGAAGATATGCTGCTTACTTATTATCATTGCCTTCTTTTTCTGTTGGTGAATCTTTTGTTTTTGTTTTCCTGACATGTTTTGCTGCCATTTATGCCTTGCCCTCTCTACATTCCTTTGTGATTTTAGCTCTGTCTGTTTTATTATTTCTGTCAAGAAGATTCTTTTTTTAAAAAACATAAGTTTATTGCTATAATTTAGATATGTATAAAGATTATATTCATCATAGGGAATTTGTACCTATATAAGATATATTTTGATTCATCTATTTTTCCCAACCCCCTCTCTTTCCCTCAACCCCATTCTTCTCACTATGTACAAAGTTTGTTTCCATTTTATCCTTTTTTATTGTTTTACATTTTCTTTTCTCTTCCTTTGGTCCTTTCTTCCCCTCTCATTTCCTCTTTCCTTTTGAAAAATTTCTTCTTATTTCAAAATATCTACTGTAGATTTAGATCCTTATTTACTTGTTCAATTTCTTACACCAGGGAGACATTGTGATGTTTACACATGTGTTATCAATTTATTTCACATAACAGTATGGTCTCAAAGTACATCCATTTAGCTAGAAATGTCTCAAGTTTTAATTTCTTTATGGCCAAGTAGTGTTCCATTGTATAATAATCACATATTTTTAATCCATTGCTTAGTTGATAGACATTTGGGTTGTTTCCAAGGCTTAGCTCATATAAACTGTGCTGCTATAAACATGGGAAGACATATATTGTTATGATTTGATGTTTTTAAGTCTTCTGGAAAAATACCCAGAAGGGGAATAGCTAGCTGGGCCAAATGGAATCTCTAATCCTAGTTTTTGAGGAATCTCCATATTTCTTTCCACAGTGGTTGCACCAGTATACACTCCCACCACAGTGGAGAAGCATTCCTTTTTGAAAACATCCCTGCCAGTATTTTATTGGCTGATTTCTTGACGATGGCTATTCATTCTGGAGTAAGACAGAATCTTAGCATTGTATTGATTTGCATCTTAAATAACCAGTAATGTTGAATTTTCTTTTATACATTTGCTATTTACATTTCTTACTCTGAGTAATGTGTACTCAGTACAGATGACTGTTTTGGGATTGGGTCTTTAAACTTGGAGGTCTGATTTTCTTAATTCTTTGTATACTCTCTACATAAGTCCTTCATGTGAGGGATGACTGGCTAAAATTTTTATCCACTTTATGAGTTGTCTCTGCATTTGGCTGGTGATTTTTTTGCTGTGCACCTCTTTTTAATAGGATGAGTTCACAGTTGTTGACTCCTTGTATTATTTCCCATGCAATGGGCTTTTTTTTTTTTTTCATGAAATCATTGCCTACACCTGTTTTCAGCAGTTACACCTATTCTCCCAGCAGATTTAGTGTTTCTGTTTTAATATTTAGATTTTTGATCCATTTTAATTTTAGTTCAGTGCATGATAATAGACATGGGTCAAGTTTTAGTCTTTGGCATGTAGAAAGACAGATTTTTAGCATCATTTACTAAAAAAGCTATATTTCTTCCAGGGAACATATTTGGAACATTGGTCAAGGATCAGGTTGTTTGTGTACAAGAATGCTATTGATTTTTGAGTGTTGACTTTGTAGCCAACTACACTGTTGAATTTGGTTATTAAGCCTACAAGTCTTTTGGTGGAGTTTTTGGTGTCTTCTGTGTAGAATAAGAGTTCATCTGCAAATAATGTTAATTTAACATCTTCCTTTCCTATCCTCATTCCATTTTTTTCTTTTTCTCGTCTAATTGCTCTGGTTAATATATTCCAGATTGTATTGAATAGACATGGTAATAGTGCACAACCTTGTCTTGTTCCTCATTTTACAGTGAAAGCTTTCAGTTTTTGGCAATTTAGTATCATGTTGCTGTTGGTTTGTCATAGATAGCTTTGATCGGATTGAGATGAAGAACATGTATTCCAAATTTCTGGAGTTTTCTAAAATCATGCGTGAGTGCTGGACTGTTTCAAATGTTTTTGCAGTGTATATTGAGGTGATCTTGTGATTTTTGTCTCTAGCTCTGTTAATATGGTATGTTACATTTATTGATCTGTGCATGTTGACAATCCCCGCATCCCTGGGATGAATCTTACTTGGTCGTGGTCTGTAATCTTCTTGATGATTTTCTACATACTATTTGCCAGTATTTTACTAAAGATTTTGTGTTCATGTTCATTAGTGATATTGACTGATAGTTTTCTTTTTTGGTTGTGTCCTTTTCTGGTTTTGGTATCAGATTAATACTTGCTTCCAGGAATTATTTTGGGAGTATTGCTTCCCTTTCAGTTTCATGAAGACATTTCATCAGTAGTGGCATTAGATCTTCTCTAAATTTCTTATAGATTTCAACAGTGAATCCATTAGGCTCTGAGCTTTTACTTGTTGTTAGATTTATAATTCCATTTGTAATTCTAGTTAGTAATATTAAGTTATTAAGAATTTTTATATCTTATAGATTCAGTTTTACAATACATATGCATCCAGGAATCTGTCCATTTCTTGTGCTTTCCATCTCTTTAGAGTATATGTTCTCACCATTTTGATTTCACCCTTTTCCTTCCAGTTGTATGAATTTGGGTCTTTTACTTCATCTTTTTGATAAATGGATTTGTCAATTTTCTTTAAGTTTTCAAAGAACCAATTCTTCAATTCATTCACTCTTTGTATATTTTTGGTCTTGATTTCATTAATTTTTGCTCTTATATTTATAATTTCTTCCTTCATATGAACTTTGGGTCTTATTCGTTCTTCTTCTTCTAGAAATTTGAAGTTTAAAATTAATTTTTTATTTGAGCTTGTTCTGTTTTCCTGATGTGAGAAATCACCATTATAAATTTTCCTCTTAGGATTGCTTTTATTACACCCCATAAGCTCTGGTATATTGTATCACTATTATCATTTAATTACAGATACTGTTTATTTTCCTCTTCATTTTCCTCTGTGACCTATTGGTTGCTCAGGGTGTATAGTGTTATTTAATTTGCATGTGTTTAGGTAGTTTTTTGTGATTTTTTTTGCCATTGATTTCATTTTCATTGAACTATGGCTTCATAATGTGTATGGTATAATTTCAATTCCTCTGCATTTACTCAAGCATGTTCTATGGGGTACTGTGTGGTCTATTTTAGAAAATGTCCCCTATGCAGCTGAGAAGTAAGTGCATTCTGATATTGTGGGGTGGACAATATGTAAACATCTACTGGATAGTTGTGATATTTGGTTTTTTTTGTCATTTATTTATCTATTGGTGACAGTGAGTATGAATGTCCCCTATTACTATTGCGTTAGTGATTATTTGATTTTTCATGCTTATTAATATTTGTTTTATGTAGTTGTGCACACCAGTGTGTAGTGCATATGTATTTATGATTGTTATGTATTCCTCCTGGGTTACTCATTTCATAAAGGTGTAGTGAAGTTTTTGGCTTTATCAGACTTAACTTGAAATCCAGTTCATCTGCAAATAGAATAGCTAATTCTGCTTTTTTCTTGTTTTCTGTTGCATGAAATATTGTTTTCCATCCTTAGACTTTAAGTCTATGAATTTCTTTTTAAGTTAAATGTGTTTCTTGTATGCAGCGTATTGTCAGCTCTTGCTTGATCCATTCTGCCAATCTGTTTGTTTTGAATGGTGAAATGAGACCATTTACATTGATGGTTATAACTGATATGTACTGGCTTGCCTTTTCCATTGTTGATTGTTTTCCCTCTGTTTAATTGCTTGCCCTGCTTGGTGGCTTTTTTATTGGTGTTCTTTTAATTGTGATATATGTTTTCTCTTTCTAAAATATCCTTCAGAGTGTTTTGGTGAGCTAGTTTTGTCAACATAAATTTCTTCAATTTCTTGTTATGGTTGTATCTTATTTCTCCATTGATTTTGAAAGTTAGTTTTGCGGGGTACTTCAAGTTCTTGTTATGGTTGTATCTTATTTCTCCATTGATTTTGAAAGTTAGTTTTGTGGGGTGCATCAATCTGTGCTGGAGGTTGTTTTGTTTTGGGACTTGAAATACCTCACTTCAAGTTCTCCTTGACTTGAAGTTTTGTGTTGAGAAAATTGCTGTGATTTTATTGGATTTACTTCAGAGATGATTTATTTGTTTATCTATTAGCTTTCAGTATTCTTTTCTTTTGCTTAATTTCTTGACTATTATATGCCTTGGTGTAGATCTTGGTCATGACTATTTGGAGTTCAGTATACTTCATTTATTTGTATGTCAAATTCTTCATCCATGTTTGGGTAGTTTTCTGCCATTATTTTTGTGAAGAGGTTTTTATGGCATTTTCACTATCTCTAGCTTTCTCATTGACTCCAATCAATCTTATGTAGTTCTTCTTGCTTCAACTTGTAGCTGTTGGATTGATTTTTCATGATCTACTGCTATTTTTAAGATATCTTTCTTTTCATAGTTGCTAGCAGCAGTCCTGTTTTCTAGATCTGATATTCTATCCTTGCCTTCATTCAATTTGTTGTGTATATTTTGAGTGGAGCTCCTAATCTCCTGTGTTTTTGTTCTGATCTGTTTCATGGATTCCACTTATTCCTATGTTGTGCATTTATGGTTTCCATCATTTTCCTAAACTTTTGCACATATTTCTCTGTGTCTGTTCTAATTTCTTTCATTTTGATCGTCATTTCTTTTTTGCCTGAGAGATTATTTTTTCTATAGCCTCATCCATTTGTTTTTTACTTTTTTTACTTCTGCTGCAATCATTTCAGAAAATTTCTGTGGCTTCCAATTTCCTTTATCTCATTGTACTCTGGATTTGTCTTGCATGGTTTGGAGTTCTGCAGTTGCATTTTGCTTCTGTGTCTTGTCATTTTCTATTTTATTTTGTTTTCATTGTTGATATTTGTTGATTTCTTATGGCAGATAGTTTCATCACCAGTATCAAGGCTTCATTAGTAAATATCTATTCCTCGGGGTTGTCTTCTAGGTTTAGGTGATTCTTGGTCTTTGTGTCTATCCCAAGAACCTACATTCCCAATTTACTAAGGATGAGAAGGTGTTATCTATTTGCCCCAGTACCCAATCCTTTGTTACTGGATTATAGTAATGGTTATGACTTGAGATAACACAGTTTGTCATAAAAGGAAGAAAAAGTGAATATAACAAGTATAACACCCTGGCCAAGGTAGTACAGTTAGCAATAACAATAGTATCAAGCACAGCCTAGCTACTGAGAAACTATGATAACTATTAATCTGATACATTTAACCATTAGATTTTATAAAGTCCTACAGTTTCATGATGAAATCCAACCAAGAACTTGTATGCAATGATTGTCCCATTAAGAATGTGATTTTACTCTGTGGGGGGTATTTAAGGGGGTTGGGAGTCAAGATAAATATATGCTATATATTTAGATGGGGATAATAGGGAAGCCTGGGAACAAAATTGCTTGTTAACAATGAGGGTGGGAAATGATTCTCTGACTTATATAAACATTACAGGAAAAAGTGAAAGGGAGACAAATGAAAAGGGGAAAAAGAAAGAGACCAAAAATTGTGGAAAAATAGGAAACAAGAAGAAATCTGGTTAAAAGATGTAGATAAATGTAGGAGGGCTATAAATGGACAAGTGAAAAATCCCTTACACTCAGTATATTGAAAGAAAAAGGCAAGAGGAAGAGCAGCATACATACACAAACAGACACGCTTATGTAAAAAAGGGGAAGTACTGGAATAGAAATGGCAGGAGGAAAAGTGATCAGAAGGAAGAAAACAACAAAAATAGAAAAAATAAAAATAAATAATAAAATAAAGTGAAATATAATCAAGAAAGTTTTCTATTATTATTATTATTATTTTTTGTTCAATGCATGACTCTTTTCTTCAGCCCAGGATTAAGAAGTAAAGCTCAATCCAGGACATATCTTTGTTTTTGCTGGAAGTCTAAGGTAGCACTCTGCAACTAGGGTAGTGCTCTATGCAGGGATCCAGTTACTGTGAGAACAAGGTACCAATGTGAGGTTCCAATCCTGTGTAACTCAGACTGAACCTGGTGTCTCACTACAGGAACTTGTCATGTTTTCCTGCTCTATCCTCAACAGGGCACCTTTTACTCTGTTCTCCAAGCACTAACTGCCTCCTATGGTTGCCATCCACCCTGGGAACTTGATGGTATGGACAGTAGCTTGCAGCCAAGGCTATGCTCTGGGACTCAGGTTCAAATACTCCGCCTCTCTTGACAATGGTGCTCTGTCAGCTCCTATTCCACAACTGTGGCAGTGGGTGCTTCACTGAAGTCACTCATCAACCACTGACAACAGAAGGGCATAGTGCCCCACCTTTCCCCACTGGTTGCAACTGATGATTCTCACATTTCCCACTGTCCTCAGTCCCAGTAAGGTTTTGCTTCTCCAATTCTCTGTAAGCCAAAAGTTCTGTCTCAATCTGTTGTCCCTCTGGTGGCCAGTCAGCCTGTGCTTGCAGCCCAGAGGTCTGCAGGGATCCTTTCTCTTCTGCAATGTGCTCTCTTAGGTATCACTTAAAACTTTTTTGTCCTCTTTGTCAATTCTCAGGTAACTTCTTTTCCCTTTGATTCCTCTCCAAGTTACTGTTCACCAGATTTTAGACATTTTTTCTTTTATGGCAGGATAGTCTTGGGACTGCATTTAAAGGAAATAGCTATGAAATATTAAAGAAGATTGTTCACGGTTTTCTTTGCTGGAAACTGATGTCTTTATGATTTCATTTCTATGTACTAACACAGTGCCTACCCTATAGTAGTTCTGTCTAAATGCTTTACATTTATATAACAGTGATGTGATGGGTGGATAATCTACAGAAGTATATTCTTGGTCTGACTTAGACTTTGGGCAGAAAAGACTCAACAGTTAACTTTATTCTAATATTTGAGAATCTGCCCAGAACCATAAAAATTAGGCTTCCTCATATAAACCTAAGCAATAGGAGCAATACAAAACAAAACAAAACAAAAGTAAAATATGAGCCAGGAACTGGATTTAATTGTTGTTTCTCAGGTTTTTTTAAAAAAAAAAAATTGAAAAACTAACAAAACACCAATGAAGAAAAAAATCAAAGCAACACAAAAGCAACAAAAATGATACATGACCTCAAAACAAAATGATAGGAATTAACAATCATTTTGCTACATTACATACTGTTATCTTGAACGAAGTTGCTCAGTTGTCCAATCATAAGAATGTAAAATTGATCAAGCAGTCAAAAACAGCAACAAGTAATTAAAAAAAAAAACATTGGTAATGATGCAGAGTTTCACCATCCAAGATGGCAGGAGTTCAGCAGTGGTTCTTATACTGCATATTGTTGTTTTCAGATCAGTCCTTCTGATTACCAGGTTTGAGTATTCTGTTGATGAGCCATCAATGTTTTGATGCATAACTCATAAATGTTTGCTGCATGCATCTTATTTTTCTTGACTATTTCAGCAAAATCACTATGCTTTATAATTAAAACATCCATGTTAGTTGAGTTATATTGGTAATAATATTCCAAAACATTAAAATGTAAAATAGACTTCCATTTGAAGCATATACAATTTGAATATATTTCCATAAAATATAAAGTAAATGCATATCAACATGCCTATTCTATTTCTATAAAATGAAAACCAGAAAATTAAAATTATTTTGAATGCATTTTGTCTTATAAAATATTCAATATAGTTTATTAAAGTGAGACTATAAAATATAAATAAGATGAATCAATATTAAAATTTAGTGAACACTATTCAAATATAGTGTTTATTTTTCAGCAATTAAATCTTTTCTTGTGGGTAATGCTAGGGATCAGACCAGTGTCCCATAAGTGCTTTGCATGAGATATATCATCAGAATCAACAATCAAATCTTTTAAAATGTATTTATAGAAATAAAATATTTGCATTTCTTCCATTCAATGCTCACTAAATACCCAATGTGGAGAATTGGGATAATATCCTAAATATTACATCTAAGCTTAGAAATATACAGTTTTAAGAGTGATGTGCATAGTTTAAAATTGCTAGATGTTTGTGAATCCACATGCACTTTTTCTCTGAGTACTGAGATAATTCTGAGTACCTCTGAAACCACCAATGGAAATACAAAAGGATTTGAGAAAAATGAAATATTACTGAGCTATAAAGAAAGATAAACTCAAAGATTTTACAGATAAATGGTCACAACAAGAGACCATACTCATAAGTGAAATAAACCTAACATCCATGTGTAAGCAACACATTGTCTCACTAGTGTAAGAACTTGAAAGAGTGAATAAAAATTAGGAGATATGACAGACATTGTGAAATGAAAGGAAAATGCTCAAAAGTAAAGAGCAACTGGGGTGAGGGAAAAGAGAAAAGAAAGGAGGGGAAGTAATGTATGTATGTATACACAGGATAACTAACATAGTTGTACCACTGACTTCTATCGCTTTATGAAAGGAACAGTTAAGGATTACTGGTTTGATGAATCTTGTATGTCTCTATTTGTTTCCCTAAGAAACCACTTTGAAGATATAAATAAGTAATACAACAACCGTTGTTAATTTCCTACCACTTTGTCTGTAACTCTGTATTGCTTGTATTGTTCTTATGCTATTTTGTAACTGGATGTCTGTTTGTTAATATGTTTTCCTTCTTTTATTTTTAAAATAAATTTTAAAAAAGAAAGAAAAATGGATGCTTGGATTCCCCAAAACTGGTGCTTTATTAAGTCAAAGACTCTTACATTCAGGAGAAAAGAAGACTGATAAGGTAATCATTTTACCTTTTCCCTTTCTTATGCAGTTTTACTACTTCATGCAAAGCTGCATTCATCCACCGCAAGAGGTAACTAATTCACAAACCTCCATAGCATTTGGCATTAACATCTTTCACTTCAAGAAAATATGGTCTGACAGGTTGGTAAACACATCCTGAGATTAAAGCAGTGTCCATGATAACTGATATTAGGTTTATGGTTTGTGTTTTGCCACTGTGGGATTTGAACCCCAAAGACTGATGTGCACACAGAGTGCTCCCTAGGTCTTCTCGTGGGGCCAGAAACATCACTATTTGTGTCAATGCCTAAAGAAGATGTGGGGTAGATGTGGTGGATTAACACAGTCTCCCCCCCCCCAACCATGTATTGCTATTTTGGTAAAACCGGCAATCTAAAAATTACATTTCCCACTCTCCTTCATAAAAAATTTTGTTAAATTTAGTTTCCCCTAGCAGTTGTATCACATAAGATTTGGAAGGCAAATGTTCATCAGAATCTAGTGTTCTGCTGCTGTTGCTGCTGCAACAGCACATTTTGTCATAGAGATGTCAGGTTTCATGTAGCAGCAAGACAAGTTTCAAACAAGGCATTGGTCTCCTTCTTTTACTAGTACAGCGCTATCATGCATGAAGTGGCCAGGTGAGGTGTCAGCCTCCAGGTTCTTGGACTGCAGACAAGACTGTGGCTTTGTGGTGCTCTCAGGTGCTCTGGCAGCTACCTCAACCCCTCATTTTTGCTGGGAGTTCTCCAGGAGGGCTGCTTGGCAATGCTGCCTTATATCCCACAAGGGCAGCAGGGAGCAGAAAATTGAAAAGTCAGATGAAGTTCAAGCATTGCCAAGGAGAAAAGGAAGATAATGAACTTTCAGCCACCATTTACTTTCTGGGTCTACTGTTTCAAGCATTTCAGGCTTACTAAGATCAACCTACTTTTTATATGGATGATGCAGTTCAACACCTACCAAGTATTGAGATCCAAACTCTAAACAACCCCATTCAATTATTTTCAAATTTATCTCCTTTAGGAATCCTCACAGCAAAGTTTGAACCATTGGTCCTAATTATAAACGAGGACCTTAAAGCTAAGAAAGATTGACATCACATTGTGAATAAGTAACAGAAGTGATTTAGGGGTCTCATGGTGTTATTATCCCCAGCCTTTTAGTCCTGTCACCTCTCATGTTAAGGATGGGGATAGAAATAAGAAATGGAGGCGACTCAATTACGTCCTTGAATATGACTAGGAGGAACTATATCACATTTTCTCCTGAAAATCTCTACTGTGGTCTTTGCCTATAAAAAGTAGTTGTAGAACAATTTTTGTAAAAATTGTTATGACCTCTCTTATTTTGAAATATTTATTTGAAGTAACTTGGATAAATAGTGAAAAGAGAAAGAATACAAAAATGATCTACATCCCACTACCCACAATAATCCCTGTGTAAATTTTGGAGTACATCTAGGCTTTTATTTTTCTTACATAAATAAATGTACAAAACTAGGCCTATACAGCTCATACTCTTTAATAATGTGCTCAGTTTGCTTACCAATTGCCCTAACATTTTCTTATGTCATTATTTTTTCCTATAACCTCAGTCTAATAACTACCTGGTATTCTGTGTTTATTTCCCCGGTCTTGCAGTTCTGAGCATTTATTTCCCCATTGTTTTTGACTGTCACACAGGAGGCTGCATTAATCATGCACATTAATATGTGTTCATATGCTTAATGATTTTTACACAAATGGAATCTTGGGTCAAAATACATTAGAGGGTTCATATCTATTGCCATATTTCCTTTCTAAAGGGTATCTCATACTCTCATCATTATTCTATAGAAGTGGTCATCCTTAATCTCTATGTTGCTGTGATTACTTGTCTTTAAAAATAAGCTAAAAATATCTACTGAAAGAAGGATCCAGTCTTAATTATAGTAAAACCTTGTTAGGGTTGTGTTGTGTGGGGAATAGGGGAACATTTTGGCTTTTCACCTGATCTCCACAGTGCTTGAAAAATAATGCCATCTGATTTATCTTTTCCTACATTTAAAACTGCCTGTTAGGGCTTGTCACCACCTCCCTTCCTGAGTGAGGTTTAATCTCCACAATCAAGATGTGATGGCATGCTGTTGAGCTAAAACCTTTTTGTGACACAGTATGGGCTTCCTGGGATCCAGGTCTCTTTGGACAGTATGACATGTTTGATCAGTTTAAATGAAGAATAGACAAATCCCTAAATATCCGAATTATGTCAGTGAATTCTCAGAATTGGCTTTAGTGTACCTATTTTTAAAAATGACTTTTGTGTCTACCACTTTGATGTTATTTTTCAAATTTCTTCTGCTATGATAAAATTAGTGTTGTGTGAAGTACCTTCTTAGAATATGGGATGTCTCTGTGAGGCCTCTGACCAGTAATGTGTAAGGTAGGGGGAAAGGAAAAATTGTTAGAATCTCAGGCTCAGAAAAGAGCTTGAATTTCACCTTGTCCAGTCCCTCCCCATCCTGCTCCTGAGAACAAAGGAGTTCCTGTGGCAAAGAAGTCAGCAGTGGTAGTTGTATTTACAGCATGCACTGCTAAGTACCTTACATATATTATCTCATGTGTTTTCACAAGATGATGGCCTGAAAAAGTGGATCTATTCTTATTGTCAGTTTGCACATAACGAGATGAAGACACAGAGAGATTAATTATCTTGCCTAAGTTTATGCCATGAGTAAGTGGCAGAGTCTATACACAAACTCAGTGAATGCTATTCCAGAGTTCATATTATAAATTTCTTTGCTCTTTATCCGTATGGTGGAAACAGCTGGGCCTTAAGCCAACAGAAAGACTCACTTTCAACCTCTGCCCTTGTTGTACCTCCTTGATCTGCTCTTCAGGCTGCATTACTTGGTAGGGAGCACTTCCTGTGACAAGGAATGGGGAGATGAGATGGGTATCCCCTTTGTCTTTGTTTCTTTTCTCTCATTGCTGAGACAAAATACCCAATGCTCAAATTTAAGGAAGGAAAGATTTATGTATGTTACAGTTTGAGGCGGTTTCAGTCCATACTTGGCTGGCCCCAAGGCAGAGTGGCACATGACAGAGGGCAACAGTTCAAAGCAGCAGAAAGCAGCAAAAGCAGCAAGAGCAAAAGAGAGGAGTAGAGACAAGCAGCCTCTTTCTCTCCCATACATGTGCAAACTATCTGCCCTATGGCAGGTGTAGCACTCACACCCATGAATCAATCCTAAACTCTAAAGGTCTGACCCATGACTGCATGTGTCTTTGGGGGGAACACTCAGATACAAACCATAATACCCTTCATCCCAGCCTTGAGTCTTACTTCCTCATTATGCTCTTTTGGGCAAATTTCTCAAGCACTCTTCATTTTCTTCCTCTGCATAATGGGAAATCACAATACTCATAGTAATATTTACTCTTGAGTGTGCAACAATAAGTAGAAAAGTGCCTAACAAATAAATGTTTTATTCTTCTTTTCCCTTTGTTGTAAAAGACAATGTCTCTAATGTCCCATGGCCTAACTGATTCTCATCCTCTCTTGCTTCAACAATCCCAATTCCTTTTTTGTGGCAGTCATAATTATGATGCTGCTGCTGACAGATGATTAATAAGTAATATTTCCATCAACTTCACATAAAACATCTTGGACCATTATCACATATAATTTTCACAGCAACTCTGTGAGAGTATAAGTGAAGTTATCGCCTCTTCCACTTCACAGAGAAATAAGTGGAGGCTTAAGACTATAAAGAATTTGACCAACATTATGCAAATCTGTCAAGAGCTGAACATTCTTTGGAACCCAAAGCGACAAACACTTTTACTAACCAGTTGTTTGAGACAAGATACTCCACTAGCTAGACACACAGACATCTGGGACTTTGATGATTCTGTAGAACCAGATGGAGAATGGAACTGGACAAAACTGGTTTCAGCTATGGAAGATTCTGTGTGGACCAGCATACTGACTACCATCTCATTATGCTATAATTTCCTAGCAAATTCCTGCCCAGTAGCACCAACTTGGTCTGGTCTTCCTCTAGACCCATACTGAAAGTAGTTCAAAGAAGGGTTAAAAGAAAAGAATCCCTCATCTCTAAGGTAGACCCACTATTTCTCCAGAAAATTCACGAATAACCCCCATGCTCATTAGGAAAAAAATCCTTGCCCTTTCCCCTCTTATTGTTAAAGGGAATCCTCATCTTTAAAAGAGACCCTTTTCTGATGAAAAGTTCATCTCTGAGTTATTTCTTTCAGTTTCTCTTTATTCTCTGGTCAAAGACTAAACTTTCTTTCACTGCATAATTTGCTCTTGGTTTTATTATTTGTTCTATGATTCTGCAAGAGAGAAATAATCTGTTTGGGTCAAAAATTGGTAACAGTTCCATGTGATTTCTGTTTCTGGAAAACAGGTCAGCTGAGACCAGAAGAAGAACCTTTTCCACCTTGGCTTACTTTATTCCACTCCTCACATGATCTGTGTTCTACATTTCCTTTTGTGACACTGCCTTCTTTTCTTCTAGGTCACTGTTCTTGTCAATAACTTGGCGAGGCCTGAAAGAATGAATTGTAAACAAAGATTTATTCTTTGATGTATTGCATGGCATTGGTCAGATTGCTTTCTTCTGTGTAGTTCTTGGTGTCTCCATTTGCAAAGGATACACTGTTTTCTACATTGTTAGCTTTTAATATGTCTTACTTGACTGACTGAATGAATGAACACACAAATGAAAGGGGTGGTTTCTTAATTCCTTATACCTCTGAACTCTGTAATGAAAGCAGTTTTACACATATAATTGACTTGATTTATTTAGGAACAGTTTAAATTGAGCCATGATTTTAGCTGTTCAGCAGTGAATCTTTCCTCCTTGGATTCACGTTTTCATATAAAAAGTACTCATTATAGCAAAATCATGACCTCTAAAAATACATCTCCACACTTAGGGAGAAAAGAAGAATATAATTTAGTGGTGATTTGCTCACTTCTTTGAGCTCTTCTTTGGGGGAGTATTCTTGTATATAAAAAGAATTCATTTATCGACCTTCTCCATTATGTACCAAAGAGGGAAGCAGTTACCTGGGGTTAAGTTCAATTCACAGTGTTAGCAAGTCGATTGTTGCTCTATGGAAATCAGGTCAATAAATATAGCTTTTCGTCTGAAATAAAGTTGTCATTTTTTTCTCCATCTCTCAATCCCGAAGTCTCATTTAACTTTATAATTAGAAAAGAATAAAGTGACATCATATCTGCTCTCCTAAGGATTACTTTGTAATATCTTGGAGCCTGTGTTAGAATTTTACTTACCATAACCTATATGATAGGGAAATTGGACATAATAATAATAATAATAGTAGACTGTGCCTACCCTGGTTAAATGTAGTCTGATGAAAGAGATGTCTTGGGTAGGACGATTCACCTCAGGAAGTGACAGTGGACAAGATTAGTTGGAGGCAGAGTTAGAGGTAGATGTTTTGGTAGAGGTTCTTGGTAGACTAAGACATAAATTTCATATCTCCTATTGTTGAATATCATATGAGATAAAATTTAGTGGGTAATGTTCGGTGAATAAATATCTTGAGCAGAAAACAAAGAAGTGCAAAGTAAACAAGGAAGGCATTCAATCTGAGCAAATGGTACCACTCTGTTTTTTAGAGAGGGAAAGAGGTCAAGTAAGGAAGCTAGAGATTAAGCTGTTAGTGACCCAGTTGAGCACTCCTGAGTGACTTAGCAGAATAACAGGATAAGGATAGTAGCATAACTCACTACTGCAGAATAAGATGTAGAGGAAAGAAGTACTACTCAACCTCAACAGCATGTAAAGGAGTCAAGACAATGGCTTGAGGGGCTCAGGGGAGATGAATTAGTCTTTATTTGAACATTGAAATGAACATTTCAGAACATCATTAGCAGTGCCACTCCTGGAACGTGCTCAGTATAACTTTCACAGAAACCAAAATTTGGATAAGGAGAAGCCTAACAGGCAGATTTCTCGTGACTAAAGATTTCCACAATCATAACACTCAGCCATCATCTTGGACCTGCGATGTACTTGATCTCAAAGTCAATATGGAAGCTGGCACTGATGTGACCAGATGTGTCAGAAGCAGAGTGCCACAAAAATTAAGAGGTTCTGGGTGAAGATGGGAAGGTACACAAGTGAATGTTCATATACTTTGGTAGATGACAAGGTTTTATATGTGCATCCCTTTAAGAAAGTAGATAATACAAAGCTTTGAGGTCCCCCAAATATGAGAAATACACCGATAACACCTGATAGAAGATTTCTACTAAATGAATTTTATCCCATCCTGTAGACTCTAAACAGCCCAAATAGATTGAATCTATAGGTTCTTAATGGATCTCATGCTCATGACCTCATATATCTGTAACCGTTTGCTATTGCTGTGGCAATTAAGTAGTAGAATAAAATTTTACTTGAGTTAAGTGATTTAGGAGCTAAAGACATGCTTTCTAATTGCGTATGTGTGAGGTTGGTGCCAAAACACTATTTTATGCTTATTGCCTCTTTGGATTATTTAGAAAGGGGGAGATTATTAAATGCCATTATTTGAAATTAGATTTGTACAGCATTTGAGATCCTGGTAAAAATGCACTCCTTACAGTAAATAAAGCCTATTTGTAAATCCTGGGGAAATCCCTACTTTTCCTTAGGTATCAAGAATCTTTATAGGAGAAATTGTAAGGAATAATATATTGAAAAGTGTTTCAAGTTCTGCTTAAAATTTTTTGCGTCTTAAAATTTATCTGAAAATGCCAAATATCTTGATTCAATGAATTCCTTTGGACTTTAGCAGGAAGGGAACTTTGATCTTTGAATCTTGATTTCTTCCTAAAACTTTAAGAATAAAAGACAGCTCTGTATTTCAAACATCATAGAAATGGGGCACAGTGAAGTTGCCATTTAATCTCACTGCAGGTACTCTGGGGAGTTCTGTTTAACAGTGTGACAAAATATAACTTGGTAGAATAGAGAGTAAATTTCCTTGTTCTGGTAGAGCATGGCCTTAAAATTAATTTAACTAAAATCTGACACATTTGATCTTAACATGTTAAGGAAAAGCCTTGTTTCTTCTGGATCCCCATTTCTTTTGTGTAAGGTTCTTCAGTCGTGAATTATCTCTGACATTTTTTCTACCTCTCAGTTATCTCTGTCTTCACCTGGACCACAAGAGGTATGGCTTACCTGACTGATGAGTTTGGGGACAGGAATCTGGCATGAGTGGCTTACCTTCTCTTTCTTTTCTTTTGGAACCTACCTGCCTGCAAGGGGGAATATCTTTATCTGTTCTTTCTACCAAGAGGTTACCTTAGAGGAACAGATTGGTCCCATCAAGGAAAATTTACTGTTTCAGGGACTTAATTAATTTCACATGTACATTTCTGAGTATGTTAGGCTGCTCATTTTCAAGTGCAGGTTTTTTTATTTTGGTCTTTTTTTTGAGACAGGTCTCGCTATGCAGTTCAGGCTGGCCTTGAGCCCACTTTGTATCCCTGGCTGGTTTTGAACTCACAATGATCCCTGTGCCTCAGCCTCCTGAGTGCTGAGATTACAGGTGTGCACCACCATGCCCGGCTTCAAATGTAGTTTAATTATGGTACAGCTCACATGGTTATCTTTATGTTTTGTCTCCTGAGTCCTTTTTAGTTGGCTTCACTATACTGGCTGAAACTCAGTGAGTAGAAATGAGGAGTGCATTGCTGGGTCTGAATTCTAAATCCGTACCTGCTGCTGAGTTGCTGCAGGATTCTAGGAAGAACACATTTTTTTTTTGCTGGGTTTGAGATATCTCACCCATATAGTGAAGGGGTAGGACTGGATAAGCTGTAAGATTTCTTCAAGCTTTGACATATAATGCCATTCATGGAAGAAAACTGGAGAGAGGAAGCTCACAGTCACAGTCTAAGTAACTACTCATCAGTCACCTCTGAACACTGTAATTACTATGACTAGATTTGGGGAAATGGACTCCCAAATAGTGGTGTAATATATGGGATCAACTAGCACCAATGGAGAGGTGAATCTAGCTGCAGATGGTGGCATTAAAATGGAAGAGAGCCTGTTTGGGATTCCTTGTCCTCTCACTTTTAGATGTTTGTCAACGTTAAGGTTATGATAATCTAAACATCTTTCTCAGGGTAAGAATGAAAGTGTTGTCCAAACTTCCAAGTGGGTCTTGTTTGAACTTGGCTATATTTAAGAAGTACATCTACAAGTTTGAATTATTTCTTTCCCCTAAGAATTGTTCTTGGGATGATACTTTTGCCTGTAGCTTTCATGATTCTGTACTTTTCTCTCTTGATTTGAGTCTACTTATCTCTCTTTAAACCTATATAATTCTCTCTTTAACATATAAATCTCTCTTTAAACCCATTTATAATTCCAATCTGTTTAGCACTGGATACGTTGGAAATCAGTTTTTAAAAAAATTTTAGTATGAAACAGTCTTTGGATATATTTTTGAAAGAAAAGTTGGACTCAAAAAAAGGGCTAGGATTTTGAATTTTTTCTGGGGTGTAATTTTTCAGTAAGATACAACCCTTTTATGCTCAATAGATGTGGTGAGGTGAGGAAGGAGATAAGTGGATCTTGGAATAACACAGTAGGGAAAAAAGCCAATAGTTTGAGATCTTCCTCTGTAGTTCTTTAATTACAGTAGGAGGAGAGGAGAGAGGAAGAGATAAAGCTAACACTAACATTCAGAGACTCTGGGAGAATGGTATATGAAACTTGTGTTTTTGCAACTTTTATATAAGCTGGAGGTTATATCAACATAAAAACAAGTTAGGAGAAACATATTTTTCAAATGTATAAAGATACTCCTTTTGTTTGAAGGAAGATTGTGCCTACAGTGGCACAGCTTAAGATGGATGATTTATTCATGGAAGTAGTAAGTAGTAAGGAGTCTTATCCTTGGAGTAGGATCAGGTTACCTAGAGCTAATTAAAAGCAGTCTGGATTTCCACTGAACCTGATACTTGTCTGGCTTTTTATCAATAGCTCAAGGAAAAGGACACTACACTTGTTGGGAAAGGTGGATAATAATTTCTCTCTCTGGAATTTCTCTGTGTGTGTGTGTGTTTTGTGTGTGTGTGTGTGTGTGTGTGTGTGTGTGTGTGTGTGTGTGTGTATGTGTGTGTGTTTGTGTGTGGCTTTTGTTACCTGCTTTTGTTACTAAACCCAGAATGCTAGAATTATCTTTCGGTCTTCCTGCATCCTATCATTTACTGATTCCTGTAAATTTTTTCTCTGGATACTCTTCCACCCAACACCCACCTCCATTTCTCAAGCCCACAAATACAACCATCTCCTAAAAGTATACCTGCTGTCATGCTTACTCTCCTTTTCCTCGGGTTACACATGCAGTTTTATTGATCTCTCTAGCCTGTGTGACTTTTGAATACCTTTCTATGTACCATGCCTCAAATACACCTGTGGCTTTGTGGTAAAGTTTAATCATGTCAACTTGATTGGCTTGGGAGCCACTGAATAGATTAGTAAAGCACACTTCTAGCTGTGTCTGGATAGGTCATGGAAGTATGTCTTAGTTACTTTTCTCTTTGCTTTGACAAAGTACTCAACACCCAAAATTAAAAGGGGAAATATTTAGTTTAGCTAAGAGTTTGTAGAGATTTCAGTCCTCAGGCAGCTAGCTCTGAAACTGGCATGGGAGAGGGGCATCATAGAGGAGAAACAGTCCATGGAAAGCAAGGTAGGCAGAAGGCAACCAGAAATGAAATAGCAAGTAACAAACCACAAAGGACAAGAGCAACCCTCTCTCGGTCCTTTATAATCTATTCAGGCTATCTGCCCATAGGGTGGGTAGCATTCACAGCCAGGGCACCCTTAATCCTAGCATTATGCCAGTCAATACTGCATTGCATCCTTAATCTCAGAATCACACACCTTAGTTCCAACCACCTCTGAAAAGGCCCACCCATGATCCCATGAGACTTTGGGGGGACGTTATATATAATCTGTAACAAAGTATGATGTTGCTTATTGTACCTCATGCCTCACCTCTTCCTCTCTTGTACTATTTCCCTGCTGTGCTTTCTGAATATCATAAACTAAATATCTTTGCTCTACCATCTCCTTCTGTCATGAAATTACAGCCTTGGAGTCAGGTGAGCTTTGGAAGAATCCCCTAAAATCGTGAGCCAAATTAATCTCCTCCTTTAAATTGTGAATGTCAGGTACTGTGTCTCAGAGTCAGGAAGGCTGATTAATACAGCTTTCTGAGGCCTTTAGTGCAGAGGCCTTGATATTCATTATATGCCATTATATTGCTCCAGTGATCTTTGTCAGCCTTCTACTACTAACACCTTGGAACATATCTTCTCTGCCTCTCCTGTCCCTACATTATCTCTGTTTCTTTGATCCAACTTTTCTTCCTTCTGGTACTGTATTGCACTGCATTTTCTTTCTTTTGTTCACAAATATTTATTGACCTCTCTATGGGCTAGTAAGTGTCATTTGAGGATATAGTGGTAAGTAAAGTCGATGTAATCTTTCCTGCCTTTCCTAGCATCTACATTATTTTAGGAAAAATCATGTTCAAATATTAAAAAGATGCATGTTACAATTGTGAAAGTGTTACAAAACAGATCATGTAGGAATTTTGACTATTCATTAGGATATTTTCCCAATATTCTCCTAGCCTCAACGTATGTACATTTTTTTCATTTGTCAAGCTCCCAAATTTATTTCTGCAAATAGACCTTTCCATAAGATTGATATGTCTTCCTCTTCTGATTACTGATAGTGCTCTATTTGAGCATTTCTTATGATACTAGATCAATCTTTATGTATCATTATTATTGTTTTAATCCTTGGCTTACTTCCATCTCTAATGGTTTATGTTCTTGGCTGCATTTTCCACGTCTGTTTTACTCTTTTTGCTGTAGGATATCAATCATGATGCTTTCTTTATAATAAAAAGATTTGTACAGATTTATTGAATGAATAAATGAACTCATTTGTAACACTTAGAAATACATTGAAAGATATCCTTCCTTAATAATATATAAATTAATTATATTAACTTAATATGCATTATAAATCTCAAGAATAATTATTGATCCTCAGTAAAATCTAATCTTTGGATATTTCAGCTTGGAACACAAAGATCAAGATTAACTTTAAGGACTCTAGACAAAAAAAAACTGAGAATATCTTAATATAAGTGTAACAATGACATATACAATATTGAAAAATAAATGATACAAATTTTTGCATATGAATAAAATTAAGATAGCAAAATTTTGGAAATAGTACTGGTTTTTGTTCCCTATTATTGGAGCATAGTTATATCTAGCTATCTTTCATTTTGTTTTTGCTCATTGTCTTGGGAAAGGAATATGACAGAGCAAACGTAGACAACCAAAGTAAAGGAAGCTGCCCTTGATTTGGTGGCCATAAACATTGGGGTTTAGGAAGTAAAAAGTGCTATCCATATACACTAAATGTGATAGGTACTAAATGAATAGCAATTAAAACTTTGTGTGTCTTCTCTCTCCTCCCATTCCCAAAGTTGTTTTTATGGTTGGAGGAAGAAAATTTAAGACAAGATGATGGAATTTAGTTATACCACTATAGAGCTCCAGTGGAACTTGTTCCATCTGCTACAGTAAGCCTGGTGAGGTTCACAGGCTCCAGAAAGGATTCTAAAACTTTAAGAAGGCTTCAGGGCTCAAATACAATAAAGTGGGCATTAATCAGTCTTACAAATCCATCAACCCCAGATTTTCTAGGGCTAGCACAATTCCTGGCTAGCACTAGCAAAACTCCTAAGTATTTTAGAGTGGGCCAAGAGTATCTAAAAGATATTTGTGCTCAATGTCGGGACCTACCCTAACTAATAACCATGGGTAGTAATATCAGTGACTGGCACCATAGTAGATCACATTGGAGAGTTAATACAGAGGACAAGGGGATCTTCAAGTCTTGTCATAATATATATCTTCTATAACACTGGTGATGGATCCACACATTTCCATTTATATAATCCATTTCCTACTTTGAGTAGAATGTTTTGTAAGTCTAGTTATCTCTTGTTTAGCAAGTAATGAACTTACCTCATTGTTTCAGATCTTG
Source organism: Chinchilla lanigera (assembly GCF_000276665.1). Lineage (NCBI taxonomy): Eukaryota > Metazoa > Chordata > Mammalia > Rodentia > Chinchillidae > Chinchilla > Chinchilla lanigera. The sequence goes on from NW_004955461.1 coordinate 5,824,720, forward strand.
GTGGTTTCTCTCCTTTTGGACTAAATGTAAAAAAATATATATACTGCATATTTGAATTTGTTGGCTTAGTTTTGTACCTCCTATGTGTATGTAATACCAGCTTCCAAAACTTCACAGTCTATTTTCAGATATTGGCTTTGGTACCACACGATTTTTGGAACAGTGTCACACAATGTGAAGAACACACAAATAAGCATACAAGCTCATTGGAATGAGCTCAGTAGATGTTACTCTTTTTATTTGAGAGATATACAAGTAAAGTTCAACAGAAGTTATGGAGACACTCACTCTGTAGTGAGAAATGGGATGAGTGTCTTGATATTGGCCTCCTCCCAAACCAGTGCTTTTAGCTGCAGGATGAATGGGTGGCAGCGTTCTGGGGATCCTCCTCTTTCTTCTACTTTGGACCATTGATTATCAAGGCTTAGATTTGATCATGATCATCGGCTAGATGACTTCACACAATAAGGTTGCTTCCCCAAACTCCATGATGTCTGATTCTTCAGATCTGGAGAAAAGTGTAAGAATTTGCATTTCTAGCAATTTCTTGCTTGAAGTTGACACCGTTGATCCAAGACTCATACTCTAATAACTACTGGTTCCAAATGCTCTTCCACCAACTACAACTGAGTTACATTTGGATATGAGGTAGGGAAGACAGAGTAATCAATGGACATATCCAGCCAAGATATCAATACCTTAAGAGGTACATGGGACCTCTCAGTCTGGATCACTTCCATAGCTCCCCAGGTAGCTTCTGATCATGATATTTTGTTTCTCCTTACAACTCTAGATTCTAAGGTCACTGAAGGCAAGAATTGTGTGTGCCTTATTTATCACTATATTCAAAGTTCTAACACAGTGCTCAGAACAAAGCAGGTTATGAGCATTTATTTACAAAAAAACTTAGTGAGCACATGAAGGGAGGTGCATGTTGAAAATATATTCCCCACTCCTGAAACATCTTTGTTTCTGTCTGAAAGATCTTCTGTTGTAGTCTCACTCAAGATATCCCTTTACCCTTTTCTTGCTCTTAACCACTGGGGGAGAAAGTAGCTTGTTAAATATGGGATAGAAAAGAGCATACTCAGCCTTCCTGGGAAACTTCTCATCCACACAACAAATGCACTGCTGCCCTGTGCTCTGTGATTCAAAAGGATATGCTCACAACAGGGAGATTCAAGGCCACTGTTCAGAACTAGGAAGACTTTTCTTTTGGCATCCACTTTTTCAATTGGACTTTTATCTGTAGCAGAGTGGCTTTAACTTTCTGTCTGCTTTACTTTTTATTTAATGTTTTAACTATTTCAGAAAATAAATAGACAGAAGGATTGTGCGGACTCCTCAAATCCTTAACAGAAAGCATGAGACTTTTCTTTCTTCTTCTTTGAGATAGGGTCTTGCTATGTAGCCCAGGCTGGCCTCAGACTCATGGTGATCCTCCTGGGCCAGCCTACCGAGTGCAGGGATTACAGGTGTGCACCACCATGCCCACACCTGAGACCTATTTCTTAAAAGAAGTGTGGATTTTAAAAACTAAATAGTTACTAATGCTATAGTTAAAGCAGGGTTAACCCTTTAAAAATATCATGCAAGGAAAAAGCATGATGAGATTCACTGATCTGGCAAACATTTATTGAGTGCCTTCTCAGTACAAAAAGCTACATTTGATGTTACAGGGGACACAGTGAGGAATAAAAGCTATTCCAGGCCTGTGAGAATTCACAGTCTATCAGGGAAGAACGACACACATATAAATAACTCAAATTCAAAAGCAAACTGTTATAAGTGTTATCAAAGGGAATAAGCAGCCTGCTGTAGAGTTTGGGGAAGGGAGAAACTAAGTGAAAGTAACGGTTTTAGGGGAACTTGCAGGGAAGGAGGAATTTGACTTCAAAGGATAACTTTACTTTAGCATGTAAAGGAGGGGAGGGTGTGGGGGTATCAGAGGGAGCCCTGAATTGTGAACCTTGGTACAGAGAAAAGGATGTAGAATTTGGTGTGTAAGTGGTCTGAGTTAGGTGTTCTTAAGGGAGAGCTATTCCTTAAAGACCCTCTGTCTGCTGAGTAGCCAACAGTTGCTATAAGAAGAATTGATTGGGAAACTGCAATAACCTGAGTTGAAGATTTTTTTTTGTCTTTAAATTCTTAAGTTTGCCCTCTTTTAACATGTCTTACACCCTCTTACAGAGATTATAATATTTTATTGGTATTTCTAAACTTCTTCTCAATACATATTTTCCTTTTGAATAATTAATGAGTAAGGTACAGATGCTTGTATTTAAAAGCACACGTGCATGTGTGCATGTCCTAGTCTATTCTCACAGGAACATTTCTCCACTTGAAAGGGCCACATACAAACTTGAGCTTTGGAAATAATTGAGAACAATAAAAAATGTGGAACTACCATTTTTATTTTTAGTTGAACCTTTGTGGCAGAATGCCTAATTGCGTGAAATCACGGCTGACATATGATAAGGAGGTTTGTAAGGAGTATGTGGATCCATACTGCTGCCAAGAAATTATGTTATGATGAGACAGAAGAAGCAACAATGGGTGCTGATTTATCATTAACCATTTCCTCTCCTTTATCTTGTGGTCCACTGGGTATTACTCAAGCCTGCTAATTTGTGTCTAATATCTGCTGAGGCAGTTCATCACATAATGTTCATTATAAACCCAGTATTCTCAACCTCCAGATGCCAACTTCAACCTCACTACTTGGACTGTGTGACCTCATTTCTCCATATGACTTCAAATAATACCTGGTGAGTGGAAGAGAGATACTAACAAATGGTTTCTACCTTTGGCTTGCTCATAGGCAAACAGGAAAATAGCAAATATCACTTGTTTTTGGTGCTGATGGCTAAATCTGAAGCTGTGATAAATAAAGATAATGACAGAGATACTCTCAGTCTCAGCTGACAGAAATGATTTATGCCAGGGAGTGATATTTCACGTGTGATTTAGGATATGCATAAAGTATGAGTAGGACTTTCCCACAAGAACATAGGGGAAGATCAATCCAGGTAGGGGAATATACTGGAAAGAGCTACTTTATTAATCCATTTATTCTACCAATATTTATTAAGTTCTAGACATAGTAAAAGGCACTAGGAATACAAAAATTAATGAAATGTACACAAAGCAGTGAGTGTTATTTTTAAAATCTATTTTCTATGCCCCCAAGATATTGGGCTTACATATTTTTTTATCTTTCCTGATCCATGTTTAATTGACACTCCTTTTACCTAGAGTATTCAACTTTCTGTGAGAAAAAAGGATCATTCCTTTTAAATCATAAGCTGGCCATAGTGTAATAATTGTTTGGTAGGACATTTTGTCTGTATTTTTGAAACCTCAGGTTTTTTTTCTGTCTTAATATTAATGATTTTTCTTCCAAGTCAACTGAGATAAGTTGGGACGGTGGTTGCGTCTTTTGATACCTAGAGCAGTTAGAGGTCTCTGTGTGTCCTCCTTCCTGCCCTGCACCTCTATCCTTCACTCATTGCCTGGAGAGATGTCCTGATTTCCGTGCTGTCAAGGATAATCCTGCCAGGGCCAAGATGAAGTGGTGTCTGAATTGACAATATGAGCCCTCTTCTCCATGTGGCCGATGTAAACATAGACACATTGCTGCAGGGAGTGCCATGAATGTCACCCTTTCATTTCTTATTTTTTACTTTTCTTTTTCTAACTCCCTTCTGCCCTCATTCTGTGAGTCTTCAACACACACAAATAAAAATCAAGACCCTGGGAAGTAGAAATGCTCTATGCTCTCAGGTGCCATGTCCCGTTATGGTCCTGGATCAGTTCACCTCCTCACAGGCAGGTTGTGTAATTTTGGGCCAAGACACAGTAAGAGGAAGTGAAGAACTCATTCTACCAATCTCTTGCTTCTACAAAAGGTGTAGCCAATACTCGGAATCAATTTTGAAGCAAAATAAATAGGTGTGACCTTGTGGGGATACAAGTCCCATGTGGCTGTGACAACCCAGAGGGATTAAGCACCGCTTGTCCTTCACTCATTAACCTCATGGTATCTTCTTGGTACAGTGCCAGGTACAGATGGATGTTCTGTCATTGATTTTCCTCTTACTGGCTCTATTATTCTATACCAGTAGTGGGGAACTAATATAGAATAATGACACACATGTTACTGTGCTTTTCTTTTAAGACAAAAGATGTTAATGTTTGCATTGTTTTATCCAAATTAAAACATCATTATTCAGATTTAATTGCAGTGTTGGCATTGTGCAGTATGTAAGTGGGTTTTGAGTTGCAGTTTTGGCACTGGGTCTCTAAAAGTTTCACTGTCACTGTTCTGTGTTATACAGAAACTTCAGTTCTCTAAACTTCACTGGCCTCTAAACAGTTTCCAGGCCTTCTGATTCTTTGTCATTCATTTTTACACATCTCTGATTTCCTATTCTGACTCCCTCTGCCATACTCAGCCATTTGTTACCACCTGTCAAGATGAAATTACCTATCTCCTCATAAACACTTTTGGTCAATCCATGCTTCCCATAGCCCTCAAGCTTCCTGTTCAACAAGGTTTGCATCTATCACTTTCCAATGGAAAGCAATCCATGGATCCATATAAATGTCTCATCTGCAGGAAGGTATATGGAACTTTTCACATTCCTTCTCTGCATCCTTCCATCAATGGGATTTCTGAGCTGTGCTTTCTCCTTCTGGACCAGAGAAGGGCTGCTGTCTCTATCCAAAGCCTTTTTCCTATCTTAATGGTCCCCTTGGAACCAGCCCTGAAGGACTGTCAGATACAATGTCCTTAACATTAAGAAGAGGCTTTCCCCTTATCAGTCTGGCTGTGTGGTTGCTTTGTGAATCACATAAAATCATCCCAAGCCATCTAATGTGATATTAATGCTGTTGGAGTTTCCTTGGACTCAGATGAAATTCTGAATCCTTAGTGGAACAAATTAGCTTGAAATTGGAGAAAGTAGCAGAATGGCTACCTTGGAAGAACTAGTATTTATTAAGCCCCTACTGTGTGGCGGCTTCTTGCCTGAGCTTATTTCATTGTGTCTCCATGGGTACAGGGTTTGAACATTTGTCTAATGACTGGAGAATTCTCTTTGATCCAAGAAGACCATAGTTTTTTTAAAGATTTCAGTGAAATATAGAACCTAATACTTAGTATGTTCCCAGAAAATACTAGTTCCCTACCTTCTACACTACAGCTCTTTCAGCAAACAGGTAATTTTTTTTCTTTTGTTTTTTCCTTCCCTTCCCTTCCCTTCCCTTCCCTTCCCTTCCCTTCCCTTCCCTTCCCTT
>NW_004955461.1:5830206-5832259 GCF_000276665.1 Chinchilla lanigera
TCTCCTCTCCTCTCCTTCCTTTTCTTCTCTCTCCCTCTCTCTCTTTTTCTCTGTCTCTCTCATCTATTTTTAGTGCACAGTAATGATACAGAATAATGACACTGCAGCATTTCATACGTGCAAATAGCATATTTTGATCAGATGTACTCCTACATTTACACTCCTATAACATGCCATTTCCTCCCCTTGATTCTATTTCTTCTCTAATAGTTTCCCTTCTACCTTCATACTGCCATTTTTTAAGATTCCACATATGAGAGAAAATGTGACTTTGTCTTTCTGAGCCTAGTTTATTTTGTTTAACATGGTGGTACTCAGCTTCACCATTTTCCTTCAACAGACATGATTTTGCCTTCTTTCATATCCACTGATCTGTTATTGGGCACTTAGGTTGATTCAGTAGCTTGTCCATTGTGAACTGTGTTGCAGTAAACAGGCAGGTATATCTACAGTGTGCTGACTTCAGTTCCCACAGGTAAAATGAGTTTTTCAGTACAGTTATCCAGAGGCTTTGTGCTGCAGATGAACTCAAGTTACCTACAGGAAAGGATGACAACAGTAAGAGGTGTGTGTATATGAATGTATGCGTTCACTGACAGCAGAGCTGTATTTTGTCTTGGCTAATGACATGTGATCCAGCTGTGTTATCAGAAAGTGTAGTGAATGCCTCCATTTAAAAAAAAAATCACAGTAAAAGGCATGTTGTCTTTACTCACCTTAAATATTCTCCTTTCTTTCAAACACACTTTTCCAAGCCCCATTGTTCTTGCATCTTTCTGAAGCTATTCTGGAAGTCCTCTTTCATGAATGGCTTCGGTTGCACTGCTGTGGGGCCTGAATTGATTCAAAACACTTACCTTTTATAGTGATTTTGACCTAAAGGAAGAGCAGCAGTCACACGATGCCAGATCTGGTGAATAAGGTGGATGATGACATATTGTAATGTTTTCTATTGGACAGAAATTGCCTTTAAAGTTTTGAATCTATTGATGACATTAAGGTGGACATGAAAAGGCTCTCATCAGAACTTTCAGAACTTTCAGGACTTTCAGGACTTTCAGAATTGCCTCAGAAAGTGGGCAGAATGATGGGGTTAGTATGTTCAAAATGAGGGGGAGTAATTTGAAGGGGATTAATTCAATGTGTCTTTTACTATAATAATTTTTAAATTTACACATTCACCATATATTTTGATCACTCTTTGTACATATATCCAGATAGACTCTGACCAGCTTCAAAGCAATAATGCCCATTCACTAGGTTACAGTACATGCAGGGATAGATGCCTCTGCAGGGAAAATTAGTGTCTTTAACTGCTTAGCTGAATACTAATTGAATCAGAACAAACAAAGACATTTGGATTACACATAAGCAAAAGTATGCACACACTTGCATACACACACACACACACATGCTTTATGTGTATTCTTATGCTTATTTGTCAGTCTACCTCTCCAATATCCACCTGTTTCACACCATTCATCAGAGTATATCAATAGTTCTTGCTCTTCTGCATCCTGATGAGGGAGGGCCTTTCATATATAGGTTGTTGCTGCATTTTTCATTTTGAACAGAGATTGTCTTAAGCCTCTCCTGTCAGATGTTTGCGTTTAGGAATTAAAAATAAATCCAATGGGAGCACAAATTGTTTTTAATTTTCTGAACTCACTAAGGCAGTAATTAGTGCTGGAGAGAAATTTCAATTTTTTTTCAAGGCTTAAATTCCACTGATCTACTTTTTAAAAACTTGAAGTGACTCTCTTTAACTTTAGATGTTGTCATAGCCTTACTCCTCCACTGTGTGACCTAGATAGCAAAGGTAGAGAGCTCCAGAATTTCAGCACTTGAGTAGAACTTGGAGATCTTTCTGTATAATTGCTTATTTTAAAGAAGGATAAAGGCCCAGGCAGCGAGTTCTCTGTGAGCGGCAGGTCTCCTGGGTCCGAGTGTGGGCTGGATGCATACTACCACGATTCCCAGCTGAAAAGTGTGCACAGAGCCAGGTAGGCCCCATCCAATCCCGGAGGCCAGGACACGAGAACAAAGACCCCGC